>NC_069503.1:104092900-104230400 GCF_027579735.1 Bombina bombina
TGATCTGAATCTATTCCTCACATATAACATTAGCACAGAAAGTGCAATTTTTCTTGACTTAAAAATAACTAAACAAGACAACACACTGCACACTAATATTCATCGCAAACAAACAGCAACAAATAGTTTGCTGCAGGCGAACAGCCATCACCCTGAGCATCAAAAAAGAGGTGTGCCCATAGGCCAATTTTTGAGGCTCAAAAGATGTTGCTCTTCAATAAAAGTATTTGAAGAACAAGCTAAAATAATGGCAGACAGATTCCTAGCAAGGGGTTACTCTCGAAAAATAGTGGAAAAAGCATGGGTGAGAGCAAGAAAAACCTGTAGAACTGACCTCCTATATTCTAAAAAGAAATCAGATAGTGACACAGAAGTAAGATTAATTACGGAATATAATTCACACTGGAGGAAGCTAAAAGGTATCCTCAATAACCATTGGCACATATTGTCTGATGATGCATCACTTAGGGGATGCATATCAGAGTATCCACTATTGACGGCGAGAAGGGCCCCAAGCATAAAGGATATGCTAGTACACAGCGAATTTAAAAAAGAGGAAACCAAGAATTGGTTAACAGTGTCACAACATAAAGCAGGCAGTGTACCATGTGGACACTGTGTATACTGCCCATTTGTTAAAAGATCTGCCATATTCAGTACCCCAACTAGAGGTAAGGTGTACTATGTAAGAGAGAGGATATCATGCACCTCTAAAAACGTAATATACCTGCTTAACTGTTCATGCCCCAGATTCTATGTAGGTAAAACTACTAGAGAGTTCAAAAGTAGAATTCGAGAGCATAGAGACGACATTAAGAATGAAGACATGGATAGCCCAGTAGCAAGACACTTCAAACTTTACCATAATTCAGATTACACCAAGTTGCAAATTATGGGCATTGAACAGTTAAAACAGAATAGAAGGGGCGGTTACTTGGACAAAATCATTTTGCAGCATGAATCAAGATGGATTTTTAGGTTAAATACCTTAAGTCCAACTGGTTTAAATGAGAAAATAGAGTATGCACATTTCTTGTGAAAAGCTCTCCTTATCTAAAGTATGCACAAGCAAAAAGGGTTAACTTGCGATCAATATGTATCTGGTTAAAAGAGGGTAGTGACATTTAGGAAGCTCCATATGCCTTTGTTATTATAGTATAATGTAGGCCTTAATGTTCATTAATTGAAAGTTTCTCTAACTTAAAAAGAACATAAAAGCTACACAATTATATTTAAAACAAGTAAATGTAGGTAAAAAGCAATATATTTAGCAGTGGAGGTGTGTCCATAAAGTCGCAACCATAAAATCGTAATAATCCGTAATATGTTGCAATCTAATCCTAAGCATGCATCAGCCAAATCTATCTCTGTGTATATATTGTAAATATTAATGATCAGTTCCTTTGTATGCGGTTTTTACACCGATTGAATGACACGGTTTTGCTTTGAAGCTGTGTAGTTTGAATAGTGCTGTGAAAGAATGGGGGAGGTACTGATAATCAATGATAATATAAAGCCTGTGACACACCCCCCTAGATACACATCTGATGAGGCCCCGACACTCAGCCCTATGTGGGAGGGGAGAAACGCGTCATGATTGAGCAAAGCACAACAGGTGAACAGCTGTGAGCAGCAGAGAACAGAGCCAGCAGCATTTGAATCGCACTGAGGAACGCTGAAACGCTGAAGGGTACACGGCGGTAAGCAAGTGAAGCAGCCCTATTGCAGCAACAAAGACTCTTGCACTGTCTAACCGCTATAACAGGTACTGAAATAATAGTCCTTTATATTGGCTTTAAAGTCTTGCAGCTGACAGCCGGGTCTGTCCTGCCAAGGTACAGTGAGCGTAAAACCTTCAGAAAGACACTGCATGTATATCTCTCACAAGTTTAACCATAAAAGGAATCACAAGCATAAATCTTGCAATCAAGTTGTTATATTGTACAAAAGGAAAATTAAGAAACTGTGTCCAGATCCAGAGCGTGTGTAAACACTGAGAGCTTGGAAACTGAACAGTTACTTGTTAATAACAGCTGCAACATTGGGGCCCCGTATAAATTGATGGACTAGTTCTGTTTACTAAGTTCTTTATATACCTGTCTCCCAGTTACATTTGCATTATTGATATTATGTGTATATGGATACTGTGTATATGGTGCATGCAAGTCTGTGAGATATATTTCAATGAATAGCTGGCCAGCCTGTTCTTAATACCTGTATATTTTAGTTGGTGTGTATTCCACTTTAAAGGAATAGGGTGGAGGGTAGACGTTCTGATTTACGGTTGTTGTGAACTACATAGTAATAAAACTCTGGTAAACTAAGTGCGGCCTGTGTCCCTCTTTGATTGACTGATAATTTTTCGCTCAATCCTTCTTTCATATTGTATTGTATATATATAATATGTGTATATATATATGTGTGTGTATATGTATATATATATATATATATATAAAATGTATATAGATATACACATTCAAATGGGTGGAGCTAACTGAGCGGTGGGGCTAAATACCACCTTGTTAAAATACTTGCTAGGTGGTATTTAGCCCCAGTTCATGTATTGTGAACCCCCATTTGAATAACCCACGAGCCGCCACTGTAACACTGGCATATTAATAAACAACACTGGAGGTGCTTTGGAGGTGACTGGTTGTGTAAACTGGTCAGTATAAGGACAGATTTGTATATTCCTGTGTCATGTTTGGATTCTATCACATTTATATGAGCGAAATTAAGGTGCACATAAATAGAGGCACAAAGGACAGCAGGAGATCACTTCCAATCTGGGGCTTTTATAACTGGGATTTATCTTCATCCGCTTATCCGTGGTCGGGACGTGGGGCAGCAGTTCTAGCATGGGACCCCAAACTTCCCTTTCCCTGGCCACAGTAACCAGCTCCAACTGGGGAATCCTGAAGTGTTCCCAGGCCAGTGTGGAGATATAATCCCTCCACCTATTCCTAGGTCTAAACTGGGCTTTAGTAAGTGTTATTAACAATAACATCCTTTTTGATGCTTCTATTTAGATAGTTTGTCCTCTTTAGGATAATTGTAATAAAGTTTGTACACTGTGAATATAAAATGTATTTGTGTGTAAATATTTGGTGTTTTGTGATACCTGTTATTAATGAAAACATTTTTTCCACTTTCTAAACATGTGAAAGGGTTCTTCCCTTGTGAATCCTTTCATGTTTTCTCAGAGTACTCTTTTCTGTAAAACTTTTCCCACACTCTGTACATGTGAAAGTTTTTTCTCCTGTGTGAATCCTTTCATGAGTTTTTAGAGTACTCATATGTGTAAAACTTTTTCCACACTCTGTACATGTGAAAGGCTTTTCCCCTGTGTGACTCCTTTCATGAGTTTTCAGATTATCCATTCGTGTAAAACATTTTCCACACTCTGTACATGTGAAAGGCTTTTCTCCGGTGTGAATCCTTTCATGACTTTTCAGATTATTAATTTGTGTAAAACTTTTACCACACTCTGTACATGTGAAAGGCTTTTCTCCTGTGTGACTTCTTTCATGAGTTTTTAGATTACTCTTTTCTATAAAACTTTTTCCACACTCTGTACATATGAAAGGCTTTTCCCCTGTGTGAATCATTTCATGAGTTTTCAGATAATACATTCGTGTAAAATGTTTTCCACACTCTGTACATGTAAAAGCCTTTTCTCCAGTGTGAATCCTTCCATGAATTTTCAGATTACTCTTTTCTGCAAAACTTTTTCCACACTCTATACATGTGAAAGGCTTTTCTCTGGTGTGAATCATTTCATGAGTTTTCAGACAATTTATTTGTGTAAAACTGTTTCCCCACTCTGTACACGTGAAAGGCTTTTCTTCTGAGTGAATCCTTTCATGAGTTTTCAGATGATCCATTTGTGTAAAACATTTGCCGCACTCAGTACATGTGTGTGGTTTCTCACCTGTGTGAATTTTGTGGTGTTCTAGTAGAAGAGACTTCCATCTAAAGCTTTTCTCGCATTCTGTAGATTTGAAAGGTGTCTTCTTTGTATGAATCATTTGGCTAGACTGTAGACTTTTCCCTTCTTTACTATGTTTTGAAAACTCAGTAAATATGTGTGGTTTATCCTCTGGGATATTAACTTCACTAGATAAGTCATAAATGTTGTCCTCTTGTTTGATGACTAAATTACTCTCTGTACATAATGATTGCTGGCCAGTTCCTGCCAATACACTATTGTATTTTAATATCTTTTGTGATATCCCCAATGTTTGTGAATAGTCATTGTTGTCTAAGACTATTGGAGTTTGTGGTGTCATTCTGATGCTTCCTGTAGTGAAGGATGGATATGAACGATTTAAGTGTTTGTCTACATAAAATGAAATGGAAAAAAGAAAAATAAGAATGTTAATGCTTTATAATATAATCCATCTTAATAAAAAATCATATTCTTTTATACTCAACAAAATATCCTAAATGTTGTGTTTATTTTTAAATGTATTTACCTGTAAATCACAAATAAAAAAAGGATTACATTGAATGTAAACATTACTACATTATAGTAAACTAAATTACTGAGTTGTCGGTGTTTCACACATGGGAACAAGGAAGGTATAAGTGTAGTTATGGATGTTCCATGAGCGAGGTCAGTGCTGGGGAAGATGGAGTTGCAGGTGTCCTGAGTAATGAACCAGGTCTGGGGTGAGGTTAGGCAGTTGTTGGACATGATCTGTCTAAAATGACAGAGGGGGAGTAGTATTTTTTACCCTCCTCCTTCTCAGCCCAATGGATGTTGCTCCTTGTTTATAACTGTCACTGACACACATGTTCTTAAAGATGCAGATAGAAATATAATAGTTTATATTTGTTTAATGAGTGATCTATTCTATTTTCCCCAGGGGCGTATTAAGGCAGAGGCCAACAAGGCCCGTGCCTAGTGCGGCAGCTTTTGGGGGGCGGCACTTGCCGTGGCTGCACTGACTGAATATGCGGCTAGTTAGTCATTTAAAAAAAAAAAAAAATTATAATTTGATAAATTGCGTGCTACAACTGCTTCATAGACTCAGCAGCTCAGCCAATTGGATTTATTAGCACTGTAACTGGCGCATCCGCGCATGGCTTGAGGCGGCAATAGAGGTTAGGAGAAGGCGGAGTCCAGTCAGTGGTGCTGCGGAGGCTGATGTGGAGGAGTCAGGATGGAGCGGAGCTGCAGAGTCAGTAGATGGAGCGAAGTCACTCAACTCAGGTAGGGGCGGGCTGACAGTAGGTAGAGTAGACTGACTCATTAGTGTGCACTGTGCCAGCTAACACTTAATGCCTCCTTTGCTAGCGACATTAAGATTTTATTGCCTAATCATTAGGCAATAAAATATTAATGTCACTAGCAGAGGAGGCATTAAGTGTTAGCTGCCGCACAGTGCACACTAATGAGAGCGGGCTGGTAGGCTAAGGCTGACAAGGAGCGAGGATTGGAGAGTTACTGTCTATAAGTGTAAGACAGTGTGTAACTGTAATGCATTACTGAGCCAGCAGTCCCGCTCCCGCTTCCTTCTGCCTAATTAGCATATCCCAGCATAGCCTGCCGTTTCCTTCTCTCCCCCTTCTTGGCCCCCAAGTGCCCTGCTGACCTAATCTGAACGCAGCCACGCAGCTCAAGACACTCAGTAGCAGTGTGAACGGCATGCTGAAAACAGGGCATAGGACAGGACAGGAGACTATCGCAGCATAGTAACGCAATGCAATCCCTGCCTTGACCCTTGTAAATCATGTGTGCTGCTGCAGGACAGGTCATAAATACCCCCACCTTCCTGCTCACAGTAAAAAAAAAACAGGCTTTTTTTAACCTCTTTGCTCCCAGAGTTGATGGGCTACTGCTGGAAATATTAGTTATGCTGTGTCTGTGACTGTGTGCATTGTTTGTGTGTGTGTATATGTATGTTGTGTGTTTATATATATATACACACAACATACATATACACACACACACACAAACAATGCACACAGACACAGCATAATTAATATTTCCAGCAGTAGCCCATCACCTCTGGGAGCAAAGAGGTTAAAAAAAAAGTATTAATTAATATAAATATATATATATATATATTAATATATATATTTATATATATATATATTAATATATATATATTTATATATATATTTATATATATATATATATATATATTTATATATATATATATATATATATATATATATATATATATATACATGCAAATCCTGGGGTGATCATTTTCTAAAAAAAAATCAAATTATACCCTGACCAAAAAATATTATGGTGGAAAAAAAGCCTGAAACCTAGGGGGGTGGGGGTGGGGGGGGGGGGGGGGCAGCAGAATTTTGTGTGCCTAGGGCAGCACAAAACCTAAATACGCCACTGATTTTCCCAGTAATTAAAGTCAGCATAATATCTTTTTTACTCACCTAACACATATGAGTTCATGCCGATAACAGGCTCCAATGTCTGTGCTCAGGAAGAAGGTTACCTTATTCACTACAGTTACATCAATACCTAACATCGCTCAGTGCTCTGGCCCTGTCTGTAAAATGTATATTAAATGGTTTAGACAGATAATAATAAATAATGGTTCTGATTAACTGTACGTATGGTATAATTAAAGGCACACATAACAATTCATGTGATACAGATCAGCTGATTAGATTATTATATATGTGATGTTGATTCACCACAAGCATTTAGCACAGTTAGCTCTGTGGGTGTTATAATTGCCCCTTAAATATGAATCTTTCCAGATCTATACAACATAATGGTAGAAAATCTATTTAAGTGGGGCCATATCACAACTTTACAAATATATCATAATCTTTGTTTTGTATCATTTATATGAAACAATATTTTCTCCTGCAATAAATGTTAAAAATCAGTTGTTTAAATATAAGTTAAATTGGATACTGCAGTATTGGTATTGTACTTCCTACTAATTCTCACTGTCAGACATTTTGTCATGTGCTCCACCCCCCCACCCTTTAACTTCTATTGGTCAATACTGAGTTATCTTAAATCACACTGCAAGGGTTGTGGGAAAGATAGCCCCTAAAGTTTCATTTTAATTGTTTTCTTGGATAGAGTTAAGAAAAGGAAGAATTTTATTTACATAGAGTGATAATATAATGAGATTTTTTTCTTTTGGCAAATTCAGTCCATTTAAAAGGACCATAAAACATAGAATTACAAAACTACAGATGCATAACAAAAATACAATGCAATAAATCTTACTATGAATTTTAAAAGAGCAATAGGTTGTTTTCTGATAAATGTAGTTCTGCACCTGTACCATGTGACAATAATCAGCCAATAACAGACTCATATTTTATATAATGTGAACTCCTGCATATGCTAAGTAGGAGCCGCTGCCTCAGGTCATTTAAAAGGCTGTGTACAATTTAATAATGAAAATAAATTACAGACGGCAAACAGTTATTTTACATAAAAACTAAAGCTAAAGGTGAAATTTCCCATACACTTTATACTATTTTATACACCGGTAAAACAAGTCATTAGAAACGCATTAAAGGGACAGCAAAGTCACAATTACACTTTTATGATTCAAATTTAAACAACTTTCCAATTTCCTTCTATTATCAAATCTGCTTTATTCCCTTGGGGACCTTTGTGGCAAAGCATAAAATGCACTATGGTGTGCTAGCTGCTGATTAGTGGCACATACAAGCCTCTTGTCATTGTCTCAACTTATGTGCTCAGCTAGCTCCCAGTAGTGCATTGCTGCTGCTTCAATAAAGGATATCTAGAGAATGAAGCAAATATCGCAATAGAAGTCAGTTGGAAAGTGTTGAAAATTATATGTTCTATTTAAATAATGAAAAACATTTAGGGTTTCTTGTTATATTAAGGGAAAACCAAATTTACAGGACACTGTCCCTTTAAGTCTGTGATCATGTGACATAAACAGAATACACTCACTAAGGTCTTTACTAACAACAAGAATCAGTCACAGATCAGTGGGATAAACGTTCTGATGATAAACAGGTGCAGCTAATAGAAATAAGAAATGTATTATAAAATAACCTCATTAGAAATAAAATAATATGCAGATCACAAGATATTTATGATTAGATCAGTAAATGTGATGAGACTGATACAACAGGGCCATAAGCTGTGGCCCTCTCTGCATTGGACAGCAGTGGGACCGATCGTTGGTGGGTGGGAGCGTAAGATGGGAGGCGGGTGGGCGGCCCATCGCTGGAGGAGGCAGGATGAGGGTGGTAGAGGGCGAACGCTTGTCCACTCTACTTTTGAAAAAAAAAAAGAATCCAGCTGCATGATTGAGGGGGAAGGAGGGACCATGAGGGGATCATATGTGGGGTAATTTGAGAAAAAAAGGGATCTGGGGGGGTTTGGGTATGGGGGGGCAGCTACACTACAGAAATATGAGTATTATTAAAAAAAAAAAAAATCACCTATTTTCCTGCAAACTGGGTACTGGCAGACAGCTGCTAGTATCTAAGATGGCCGCTAATAGGTAGAGGGGAGGGATAGAGAGCTGTTTGGGGGGGATCAGGGAGGAAAGGGGGGATGCTACCCTGCAGAAAATATAAAATAAAAAACCTTTAATTTTTCTACTGGCAGACTTTCTGTCAGTACTTAAGATGGGGAGAACTTTGGGGGGTGGGGGAGGAAAGAGAGCTGTTTGAGAGGGGTCAGGGAAGGATCAGGGGGTGGGGTGTGTCAGGTGGGAGGCTGATCCCTACACTAAAGCTAAAA
Organism: Bombina bombina; assembly: GCF_027579735.1. Lineage (NCBI taxonomy): Eukaryota > Metazoa > Chordata > Amphibia > Anura > Bombinatoridae > Bombina > Bombina bombina. Next base: position 104,101,629 of record NC_069503.1, read on the forward strand.
TTAACCCTACAAGCTGCCTAATTAACCCCTTCACTGCTGGGCATAATACAAGTGTGGTGCGCAGCAGCATTTAGCGGCCTTCTAATTACCTAAAAGCAATGTCAAAACCATATATGTCTGCTATTTCTAAGCAAAGGGATCTAAGAGAAGCATTTACAACCATTTGTCCCATGATTGCACAAGCTGTTTGTAAATAATTTCAGTGAGAAACCTAAAATTGTGAAAAAAATTAAAAATTGTTTTATTTGATCGCATTTGGCGGTGTAATGGTAGCATGAAATATACCAGAATGGACCTAGATCAATACTTTGGGTTGTCTATTTAAAAAAATATATATATAGTTTTGATTAGTAAATATAAAAAGGGCTCTATTTCTGTTTACATGTAGTGATGGCAAAACTGCTAAAAATGCTCTGCTCTTTTGGGAAAGTTTTTGTCTGAAATGCCCAGCCCTTAAGGGGTTAAATTAGCCTATTTAAATTGAAGAACTAAACAATAAATTCATTAACACAGCATAAAAAATATAAAAAAAAATTAAATAAGAACAATTGATTTTTTTAAATTCAACTCAGTTTCTTATATGAAGTAAAATATTTTATCTTTATCACAACAAAATACAGAACAATATTTTCTCATCATTATATAAAACACAACAGTGTGAGGCTAAAGATTTATGTCAGGTTTTGCATATTACCGTTTAGCAGAAGCTCTGTAAGTATGAAGTCTCTCTGGTTCTTCCTGTGATATCACTGAGTGTTACACAGATATTTATACTAATGTGGGAGTGTCACCTTTCTCTGTGTGACTCCCATGAGTACAACTTGTCAGCTGGGAGACAATGAGAGTGTCACACCTGGACTTTTGTTCTCATATAGATGTCTATTGTCCCCTTTGGGTTCACATGAATACAGAGTCCCTGCCTCCCCCTCAGGGTGCAATTAGCATATGGATAAGTAAGGAGGAAACAAACTGTTTATTTAAATGTGAGAGATTTTTCTGTTGTATTCTAAAATATCTAAGGATACAGCATTATATTATGTTTTTATTAATGGAAATTGTTATTTTAGCATTATTTAGTTGCAAACAGACATATAGAGGGCTAGTTATCAACGTGTCTACCTCAAATACGCTGGAATTCCACAGCGTATTTGAGGCGAGGCTGATTCGCCTTAGTTATCAAGCCCTACAGACCGGCAAAAGTAGAATATAGTGACGTAAGCTTCGATCCGCTGGACTCAGTCCGACACAGATCGATTCTTATGTCACTCCAGACACAAGTGCGGCACAATCTGACTACTTTTGCTAGTTATCAAAAAACTAGCAGGTACGCTCGGCACTTTTCCGGCCCAGCGCACCTGGTTTTCAAACCGCTGCCCTGGAGGCGGCGGATCCCATAGGAATCAATGGGAGTCTGACCATAGCGAAAGTTCATGTTCGCTGCTGCCAGATATCCCATTCATTCCTATGGGAAACGTCTGCACCTAACACCCTAACATGTACCCAGACTCTAAACACCCCTAATCTGCCCCCCCTACACCGCCGCAACTAAATACATTTATTACCCCCTAAACCGCCGCTCCCAGAGCCAGCCGCAACTATATTAAACATGTTAACCCCCTATACCAGCGCCCCCGGAGCCCCCCGCAACTAAATAAAGTTAGTAACCCCTAAACCGCCACTCCTAGACCCCGCCTCAACTCTTATAAATGTATTAACCCCTAAACCGCCGCTCCTAGACCCCGCTGCAACTCTTATAAATGTATTAAAACCTAAACCGCCGCTCCCGGACCCAGCCGCAACTCTTATAAATGTATTAACCCCTAAACCGCCGCTCCCGGACCCCGCCGCAACTATAATAAATGTATTAACCCCTAAACCGCCGCTCCCGGACACCGCCGCCACCTACATTATACCTAGTAACCCCTATCCTGCCCAACCTATACCGCTGCCACCTATAATAAATTTATTAACCCCTATCCTGCCGATCCCAGACCCCGCCGCAACTAAATAGTTTAACCCCTAAACCGCCGCTCCCGGACCCCGCCGCAACCTATCTTAAACTTATTAACCCCTAATCTGCCCCCCTACACTGCCGCCACTGTTATAAAATTATTAACCCCTATCCTGCCCCCCCTACACCGCCGCAACTCTAATAAAATTATTAACCCCTAAACCTAAGTCTAACACTAACCCTAACACCCCCCTAACTTAAATATTAATTAAATACATCTAAATAATATTTATCTTATTAACTAAATGAATCCTATGTAAAACTAAATACTTACCTTTAAAATAAACCCTAATATAGCTACAATATAAATAATAATTATATTGTAGCTATCTTAGGATTTATTTTTATTTTACAGACAACTTTCAATTTATTTTAACTAGGTACAATAGCTATTAAATAGTTATTAACTATTTAATAGCTAGCTAGCTAAAATAAAGAGAAATGTACCTGTAAAATAAAAACTAACCTAAGTTACAATTACACCTAACACTACACTATACTTTAATAAATTATTCCTATTTAAAACTAAATACTAAATCAGCCAATCAGATTCAAGATCAATCCGATTGGCTGATTGGTTCAGCCAATCGGATTGAACTTGAATCTGATTGGCTGATTCTATCAGCCAATCAGATTTTTCTACCTTAATTCCGATTGGCTGATAGAATCCTATCAGCCAATCGGAATTCGAGTAACGCCATCTTGGATGACGTCACTTAAAGGTACCGTCATTCGTCGTTAGTCGTCGGGAAGAAGAGGATGGATCCGCGTAGGCTCTTCTGAAGATGGCTCCGCTCCGCTCCGGATGGATGAAGATTGAAGACGCCGCCTGGATGAAGACTTCTATCGGAGCGAAGACCTCTTCAGCGCCGCCTGGATGATGACTTCATCGGATGGAAGATTTCTTCAGCGCCCCTTTGATGATGACTTCTGCCCCTCCGGATCTCCTCTTCGGTTCCATCGGTGGTCGGATGGCTGAACACGACTCATGGTAGGATGATCTTCAGGGGGGTAGTGTTAGGTTTATTTAAGGGGGGTTTGGGTTAGATTAGGGGTATGTGGGTGGTGGGTTTTAATGTTGGGGGGGTTGTATTTTTCTTTTACAGGCAAAAGAGCTGTTTTATTTGGGGCATGCGCCGCAAAAGGCCCTTTTAAGGGCTGGTAAGGCAAAAGAGCTGTTTCCTTTTTAATGTAGAATAGGGTAGGGAATTTTTTTATTTTGGGGGCTTTGTTATTTTATTAGGGGGCTTAGATTAGGTGTAAGTAGCTTAAAATTGTTGTAATATTTTTTAAATGTTTGTAACTTAATTTTTTTATTTTTTGTAACTTAGCTTTTTTTATTTTTTGTACTTTAGTTAGTTTATTTAATTGTATTTAATTGTAGTTATTTGTAGGTAATTAATTTAATTAATTTAATGATAGTGTAGTGTTAGGTTTAATTGTAACTTAGGTTAGGATTTATTTTACAGGTAATTTTGTATTTCTTTTAGCTAGGTAGTTATTAAATAGTTAATAACTATTTAATAACTATTCTAACTAGCTAAAATAAATACAAAGTTACCTGTAAAATAAATATAAATCCTAAAATAGCTACAATGTAATTATTAATTATATTGTAGCTATCTTAGGGTTTATTTTACAGGTAAGTATTTAGTTTTAAATAGGAATAATTTAGTAAAGTATAGTGTAGTGTTAGGTGTAATTGTAACTTAGGTTAGTTTTAATTTTACAGGTAAATTTCTCTTTATTTTAGCTAGGTAGCTATTAAATAGTTAATAACTATTTAATAGCTATTGTACCTAGTTAAAATAAATTGAAAGTTGCCTGTAAAATAAAAATAAATCCTAAGATAGCTACAATATAATTATTATTTATATTGTGGCTATATTAGGGTTTATTTTAAAGGTAAGTATTTAGTTTTAAATAGGATTCATTTAGTTAATAAGAGTTAAATTTATTTAGATGTATTTAATTAATATTTAAGTTAGGGGGGTGTTAGGGTTACTGTTAGACTTAGGTTTAGGGGTTAATAATTTTATTACAGTGGCGGCGGTGTAGGGGGGGCCAGGATAGGGGTTAATAAATTTATTATAGGTGGCTACGGTGTAGGGGGGGCAGATTAGGGGTTAATAAGTTTAATATAGGTTGCAGCGGGGTCCGGGAGCAGCGGTTTAGGGGTTAAACTATTTATTTAGTTGCGGCGGTGTCCGGGATCCACAGGATAGGGGTTAATAAATTTATTCTAGGTGGCGGCGGGATAGGGGAGGCAGGATAGGGGTTACTAGGTATAATGTAGGTGGCGGCGGTGTCCGGGAGCGGTGGTTTAGGGGTTAATACATTTATAAGAGTTGCGGCGGGGTCTAGGAGCGGCGGTTTAGGGGTTAATACATTTATAAGAGTTGCGGCGGGGTCTAGGAGCTGCGGTTTAGGGGTTAGTAACTTTATTTAGTTGCAGGGGGCTCTGGGGGCACCGGGGTAGAACAGTGTAGTTAGTGTGAGTGCTTAGTGACAGGGGTATCAATAAAGCTGTGAAAAAGCCGAAGAGCAGCGAGATCGGATGAGTGATAACTATCACAATCCGCTGCTCATCGCCCCGTACTTGGTGCGTGGCTTTTTGACAGCTTTTTTGATAACTTAGGCGAACGTATTCAGGTCCACAGCGGCGATGTGAGGCGAGCTTAGGGGGGGCGTATTGGACCGGCGAAGGCAGGTAAAGTAGACGGTTTGATAACTACCCCTCATATTATTAACATGTTATTAGATACATATGTGATACAAAGCGGAGGACTTCCTGTGGGGGTGGAGCATTGCATGTCAGTTGCTCCTCAACATTTGTATGAAAGTGTGCAGTGTGTAAGATACGGGTCCCCACGCCATTCGCCCTGTGACCCAAGTTGTTTTCTGGGCTTGTTTTGGGCCCGGTGGTACAAGTTGTACCAGTGCGAGAATCCCTCATCAGCTTGCGGCAGAATCCGCAATGTGTAAATATTTCATTAACTTTTAGCAAGCTCAGCTTCTACTGGTTTCATCTAAATCTACCATGAACACAGAGGTGAAAAAGTTTCGGGAACGTTTTTTTTCTCGCAGGAGGAAGCAGCATACTAAATACAAGGTCAAAGTGCTGTTCTGGTCCGGTTCCACCCAAGTCAAGTATCGCTTGCAGGCAAGAGCATTGGGGTGGCGACAGAAGTCGTACCCTGAGCCCTAGCCTCGCAGCTGAAGATTCATGGTGGTTATTTATTCCGGAAAATACATTATCATAGACACTTTGCACCCAGAGACCTTTTTCTTATCCTCTTGGTTTGTTAACACTTCGAAATAGATAAAAGGGGATTCTGTACTGCTGAGCTTTTTGGGACTTTGTAAACCTGCTTTGTAGCGGATTGTTGAACATAACATAAATTATTGCCTGACGTGTCTGGCTGTATTGGATCCAGGAAGATTATACTACTATGAACCAAGTGTGCTGTTATGCCCAGTACCCATATAATGCATAGTATAGCTCTGAGAGACGGTAATGCCAGCATTCCAATGAAAGTCTCATTGAGACGGGTAATTGGATACAGAGAGCATTGACGAGGCGTGCCTATAATTCTACAGATACAAGAACGCTTTGTTGAACCTGTTTATGAACTGGTCCATATTTGCCCTAGGCCTCATTCTCTAGCATGTGAGATTTTGCAAAGTAATCTAGCTGCAGACTGGAGCTCCACTCTAGTCAGGAAACATGTGACCTCCACTGACCCTAGACAGGAAACATGTGACCTCCACTGACTATAGACAGGAAACATGTCACCTCCACTCAAAGCTTTTTTTTTTAAATCAACTTTAATGTAACAAACAACCTACAGACAATCATTCTGAAAACTAAACATTTTGCAGCTTTCTTGTTCTTCTTAATGTTCACTCACAGTGGTTTATGCTGATTGTCATTTATAAGGTAACCAGTGTGAGTGCACATTAAGAAGAACAAGAAAGCTGCAAAATGTTTCGTTTTCAGAATGATTGTCTTTAGGTTCTGTAGAAAAAGAAAAAGACAGAAAGCGCAACCAACTCTAAGAGTAATACAGCTTTAATAGTCCAATATAATATGTTGAAGTGAATACACGAACAATGTTTAAAATATAAAAAGCACAATCACCACTCCTCCGTTTCAGTCACCGGCATCTGTTGTGTCAAGATAGTAGCAAACTTCCACGCTCCTTCATCCGGCTTCCGGAAAGCCTCAGGACGTCGTGTAAGAAAGAAGGCACTGCAGTATGTCCAGTGTCGTCGGGCTTATGGTGTGCAAGAATCTGGCAGCCTCTACGCGTTTTGTCAGGCACCGGCCTGACTTTCTCAAGAGTCAATATAATGTTCTTGTAATAAAGCGTTCTTTTTTTAAAAACCCAGAGTTGGCGCGCCTCTGTATTCTCAGTCTCTAATTGGGTGGCACGCCCCCTGGTTCTCAAGTTGTGATTGGCTTGTTAACCGGAATGATTCCCATTTAGAAATGGGCCGGTATGAAGAATTTATCGTCACTAATGGCAAATGCACAAATAAATAAATAAAACATATTACAATTGGGTTAAAAAATAACATGAAAACAAAGCTAAAATAAATAACATTAAAACCAAGCTTATAGATATATAAAAAGAGGATTAAAATACGGACAGCTATCTCGCACTATGTGTATAATCTGTGCATTTGAGGTTTCTAAGAGTTAATCCTACTAATTCGTGTCTACACATACAGAGATCACAGATCACAGTAATGTGTCCAAAACATTAATGAAATTATATAGTACAGGACTTCTGTAGTATCCTGTCGTATTATATTCATCCATTTGCCATCAGTTGTGACAGTTGGTCAGATTATTTTACGGCCAGATCTTGGCCCACTGTAGTGAGTGTGTTGGCCTTAGTAATTTTTGTTCCAGATGCGTTGGATTGCTTTCTTTGGTGGTATTTGTGGTAATGGTGGATTGCTGTCTCTTCTTATTAGCTGTAGGTGACAAATCAATTCCATACCTTCCTCCAAGGTGGAACAGGAGTAAGTAGTTTTATTGTAGATGAAGGCCATTCTGAAAGGGAATGCCCATCTATATTTTATGTGCGCTTTTATCAAAGCAGTTACAAATGCTTTTTTTTCCCTTCGTTTTCTTCAAGTGATGGGTGAAAGATCAGCAAAAAACTGCAGCTTATGCCCCTCCTCGAATTCTATATGTTGTTCTGATCTGGTTGCTTGCAACAATTGTTCTTTGATGGTATAATAGTGGAATTTTATAATAACATCCTTAGTAGCGTTGGGAATCCTAGGTTTTTTGAGGGCTCTATGACTTCTGTCTGTCATAAGGTACATGTCTTCCAGTTCTGGGAGAAGGTTATGTAGTATTTTAAGTAGAACCTCATTCAGTTTGTCATACAACTCTGGTAAATTTCTTAGTCTTACATTAGATCTTGTAGATCTATTCTCCAGATCTTCTAGTTGGTTTTCAAGGAGCTGTATCTTATTATGTTGGTCTAGCAGTATATTTTGTACATTAGGAAGTTTCACAATTATCACATCCATTTTCTCTTCTAATACTGTGGTTCTTTGACCGATATCCAGAATGTCACTCTTTAGTTCTTTTAGTGCAGATTTCAATACTATTTGAAAGACTTCTTTTATTTGTTGGATGAGGGTACTAGATGCATGTAGTAGTTTCTCATCTGAGGGGTTATCCATTATGGGATCTAGATCTTCAGATTCTGAGGAGGTTGCTTTATCTTGTATAAGAGATTTTTTCTTTACCTATGCTTTAGAAAGACAATCATTAACGGACTAGTTTTTCCCTTTTATTTTTAGATAGTTGGTCAAGAGGTAAGGAAATGTGCAGTGGAACTGTATGTTTAATGTAGTGACTTTTAATAATTGAGCGAAATGTATCAGTCAATCAAAGAGGGACACAGGCCGCACTTAGTTAACCAGAGTTTTATTTACTATGTAATTCTGAACAACCGTAAATCAGAACGTCCACCCTATTCCTTTAAAGCGGAATACACACCAAAATAAAAATACACAGGTATTTAGAACAGGCTGGCCAGCTATTCATTGAAATATATCTCACAAACTTTCATGCACCATATACATAGTATCCTATATACACATAATATCAGCACTGCAAATGTAACTTGGGAGACAAGTAAATAGGGAACTAAGTAATCAAAACAAGTCCGTCGGTTATTACGGGGCCCCAAAGTTTCAGCTGTTATTAACAAGTAACTGTTCAGTTTCCAAGCTCTCAGTGTATATACACGCTCTGGATCTGGACACAGTTTCTTTACTTTACTTTTGCACAATGTAACAGCTTGATTGCAAGATTTATGCTTGTGATTTCTTTTTATGGACAAACTTGTGAGTGATATACATGCGGTGTCTTTCTGAAGATTAACGCACAATGTACCCTGGCGGGACAGACCCGGCTGTCAGCCGCAAGACTTTAAAGCCAATATAAAGGACTATTTATTCAGTACCTGTTATAGCAGTTTAGGCAATGCAAGAGTCTTTGTTGCTGCAATAGGGCTGCTTCACTTGCTTACCGCCATGTACCCTTCAGCGTTTCAGCGTTCCTCAGTAAAATTCAAATGCCGCTGGCTCTGTTCTCTGCTGCTCACAGCTGTTCACCTGTCGTGCTTTGCTCAATCATGACGCATTTCTCCCCTCCCACATAGGGCTGAGTGTCGGGGCCTCATCAGATGTGTATCTTGGGGGGTGTGTCTCAGGCTTTATATTGCCATTGGTTATCAGTACCTCCCCCTCTCTTTCACAGCACTATTTTACCTACACAGCTTCAAAGCAAAACCGTGTCTTTCAATCGGTGTCAAACCGCACACAAAGGAACTGATCATTAATATTTACAATATGTACACAGAGATAGATTTGGCTGATGCATACTAAGAATTAGATTGCAACATGTTACGGATTCTTACGATTTTATAGTGACGACTTTATGAACACACCTCCACTGCTAGATATATTGCTTTTTACTTACATTTACTTGTTTTAAATATAGTTGTATAGCTATTATGTTCTTTTTAAGTTAAAGATACTTTCAATTGATGAACATTAAGGCCTGCATTATTCTGTAGTAAAAAAAGTATATGGAGCTTCCTAAATGTCACTACCTTCTTTTGACCAAATACATGTTCATCGCAAGTTAACCCTTTTTGCTTATACATACTTTAGATAAGAAGAGTTGTTCATAAGAAATGTGCATACTCTATTTTTTCATTTAAGCCAATTGGGCTTAAGGTATTTAACCTAAAAATCCATCTTGATTCATGCTGCAAAATGATTTTGTCTAGGTGACCACCCCTTCTATTCTGTTTTAACTGTTCAATGCCCATAATTTGCAACTTCGTGTGATCTGAGTTATGGTAGAGTTTGAAGTGTCTTGCTACTGGGCTATCTATGTCTTCATTTTTAATATCGTCTCTATGCTCTAGGATTCTACTTTTGAACTCTCTAGTAGTTTTCCCTACATAGAATCTGGGACATGAACATTTAAGCAGGTATATTACGTTTTTAGAGGTGCATGATATCCTCTCTCTTACATGATACACCTTACCCCTAGTTGGGGTGCTGAATGTAGCAGATCTTTTAACAAATGGACAGTACACGCAGTGTCCACATGGTACACTGCCTGCTTTATGTTGTGACGCTGTTAACCAATTCTTGGTTTCCTCTTTTTTAAATTTGCTGTGTACTAGCATATCCTTTATGCTTGGGGCCCTTCTCGCCGTCAATAATGGATACTCTGATATGCATCCCCTAAGTGATGCATCATCAGACAATATGTGCCAATGGTTATTGAGGATACCTTTTAACTTCCTCCAGTGTGAATTATATTCCGTAATTAATCTTACTTCTGTGTCACTATTTGATTTCTTTTTGGAATATAGGAGGTCAGTTCTACAGGTTTTTCTTGCTCTCATCCATGCTTTTTCCACTATTTTTCGAGAGTAACCCCTTGCTAGGAATCTGTCTGCCATTATTTTAGCCTGTTCTTCAAATACTTTTGTTGAAGAGCAACATCTTTTGAGCCTCAAAAATTGGCCTATAGGCACACCTCTTTTTTGATGCTCAGGGTGATGGCTGTTGGCCTGCAGCAAACTGTTTGTTGCTGTTTGTTTGCGATAAATATTAGTATGCAGTATGTTGTCTTGTTTTGTTATTTTTAAATCAAGAAAAATTGCACTTTCTGTGCTGATATTGTATGTGAGGAATAGATTAAGATCATTTTTATTCAGGATGTTGACAAATTCATGAACTGACTTTTCATCACCCTTCCAGAGAACAAGTATGTCGTCCACGAACCTCAACCAGAGTATGATATGTCTATCTACCCATTCTGAGAGTTCGCTGAAGACATACTTAGTTTCCCAAAAACCTAGGTGCAAACAAGCGTACGTTGGTGCGCATGTTGCACCCATGGCTGTTCCTCTCAGTTGCCTAAATAGTTTGCCATCAAAACAAAAGATATTGTTTTTCAAAACAAATTCTAGTAGGCTGAGGATCCATTCAGTGTTTTTCCTGTACTCCTCTCCTCTTAACTCCAAAAAATATCTGGATGCTCTTAAACCTGCTTGGTGGGGGATAGAGGAGTACAGGGACTCCACATCAAGAGTTACTAAGAGTAGATCTTGCTCTACTGTGATTTTATCCAATTTCTTCAGGACATCACTTGTGTCACTGATGTAGGAGGATAAGGACTCCAGAAAAGGTCTTAGGAAAAAGTCAACATATCTGCTGATACCCTCGGTAGGTCCACCTATGCCCGAAATTATTGGGCGACCAGGTGGGCATTTGAAATTCTTATGCACCTTGGGTATACAATAGAAAGTTGGTAATACTGGGTAGGGGTTAATTAATGATTGATGTTCCTTTATATTAATTAGACCCTCACTTCTTGCTTGGTTAAGAAGGAAAATTAACTCATTACATGATTTGTCATAGTCTTGATGGGTAACCCTTTCATATTGCTTATTGTCAGACAATTGTCTGTTGACTTCTTGTATATAGGCATTCTGGTCCTGTATGACAATATTACCGCCCTTATCAGATGGTTTGAACACCAGATCTTTCTTTTTCATTAATTCTTGTAAAGCCATTCTTTCATTTCTTCTCAAGTTGTCGTTAACAATGCCAGTGATCCCTATCTTACTAACATCTGCTTCTACACATTTTACAAAAGTTTGAATGCTAGGGGATAGGGATAGTTAAGGCATGAACTTTGATTTTGGTTTAAAGCTTGTTCTCATGGGATATTAATTCTGTATTTGTTCAGCATCTTGATCCTCTAGCAGGGAAACTAAGTCTTCTAGTGCTGACATATCTGATTCAGAGATACTTGAACTTACAGTCCCTTTATGTTACCACATCTTTTTGAGTAGAATTTTTCTTGCATATAAGTTAAGATCTTTAATAAACTTAAATTTGTCTAGGGGATTGCTGGGACAGAAAGTTAATCCCTTTTTAAGTAATTCTAAATGTGCCAAATTAAGTTTAGCTGTAGATAAATTAATGACCATTAATTCACTGGTGGCTTGTGCATTATTTCCCAGAATGCTTTCAGTCTCAATAGGTGTTATTCGTTCTTTTGATTCCTCGTTGTCATTCTGTCCATCTGATTCTGTCGATATTGGCGGTTTCTCCCCCCTCTGCCTCTCTGTCTGGGTCTCCTGTAGGAGTACCCATCTACCCCTTTTCCGTCGTCCCCTCCTCCTTGTCCTCCTCCTAAAGGGAGTCTAGTCTGTAGTGTTTCTCTAATGTTTTGGGGTTGTGTGTCCAGTTCAACATCTGAGTTGTCTGTACCTGAGTCATAAGATTGTCGTGTCAAATTATTATTTTTATAAAAATAAATTTTTCCACTTTTAAAGTCATCTTTATCCCTCATCATTTTCCTTCTTTTTCTAAATTTAATCTCTCCTTGTAATTTTTCCAAGACTCTTTGCATATCTTTATTGAGTTTCTCAAAGGCTGGGTCTTGTGCATAAAGGTTAACTTTTTCATACATCACTGTAGTATCTGTTTTACATTGTTCTAACCGTTTCTGATCTTCATCTATTATTAGTTGCATCAATTCTAATGTGCATTTTGTTAATATATTATTCCATTTTACTATGAAATCATTATTTGCTTCTTCCCCTCTTAAACTGATTCCTGGATCTAGCCTTATTCTAAGGCCTCTTGGGATTAGATCTTCTTTGACATCATTTTGTAGGCTAACCAATTCCCATTTTACTTTAAGTTCTTTTATTGCTTTCTTTTTGTATTCTTTAAATTCTGTAAATATGTCACTGCTTCTCTCATCTATATTTGTTTCATCAACATTAATAACTGGTTTAAAAGCCTCATTTATGTCAGTTTCCCATTTGTCATCAGAAATTTTAAAAGCCATGTTTCTATCTCTTTAATGATCAACGGGTGGAGATGTAGACCCCCGATCAATAGTGGTTCAGAGTGAAAATATTACTTATTACTAGTAATTGGATAGAGGTGCACTTGCCACAAGAGGCGGAGTACTAATACATCCGTTAACTATGAACACTATAATAATTAAAGATGTGTGGTAGTGCACAATTAGACTCTCAAATTCCAACACTCACAAACTGTGCTGGCTGTCCCAAAATAATATACAATACAATAAAAGAGAAGGATTGAGCGAAATTTATCAGTCAATCAAAGAGGGACACAGGCCGCACTTAGTTAACCAGAGTTTTATTTACTATGTAATTCTGAACAACTGTAAATCAGAACGTCTACCCTCCACCCTATTCCTTTAAAGCGGAATACACACCTATTAAAATACACAGGTATTTAGAACAGGCTGGCCAGCTATTCATTGAAATATATCTCACAAACTTTCATGCACCATATACATAGTATCCTATATACACATAATATCAGTACTGCAAATGTAACTTGGGAGACAAGTAAATAGGGAACTTAGTAATCAAAACAAGTCTGTCGGTTATTACGGGGCCCCAAAGTTTCAGCTGTTATTAACAAGTAACTGTTCAGTTTCCAAGCTCTCAGTGTATATACACGCTCTGGATCTGGACACAGTTTCTTTACTTTACTTTTGCACAATGTAACAGCTTGATTGCAAGATTTATGCTTGTGATTTCTTTTATGGTTAAACTTGTGAGTGATATACATGCGGTGTCTTTCTGAAGATTAACGCACAATGTACCCTGGCGGGACAGACCCGGCTGTCAGCCGCAAGACTTTAAAGCCAATATAAAGGACTATTTATTCAGTACCTGTTACAGCAGTTTAGGCAATGCAAGAGTCTTTGTTGCTGCAATAGGGCTGCTTCACTTGCTTACCGCCATGTACCCTTCAGCGTTTCAGCGTTCCTCAGTAAAATTCAAATGCCGCTGGCTCTGTTCTCAGCTGCTCACAGCTGTTCACCTGTCGTGCTTTGCTCAATCATGACGCGTTTCTCCCCTCCCACATAGGGCTGAGTGTCGGGGCCTCATCAGATGTGTATCTTGGGGGGTGTGTCTCAGGCTTTATATTGCCATTGGTTATCAGTACCTCCCCCTCTCTTTCACAGCACTATTTTACCTACACAGCTTCAAAGCAAAACCGTGTCTTTCAATCGGTGTCAAACCGCACACAAAGGAACTGATCATTAATATTTACAATATGTACACAGAGATAGATTTGGCTGATGCATACTAAGAATTAGATTGCAACATGTTACGGATTCTTACGATTTTATAGTGACGACTTTATGAACACACCTCCACTGCTAGATATATTGCTTTTTACTTACATTTACTTGTTTTAAATATAGTTGTATAGCTATTATGTTCTTTTTAAGTTAAAGATACTTTCAATTGATGAACATTAAGGCCTGCATTATTCTGTAGTAAAAAAAAGTATATGGAGCTTCCTAAATGTCACTACCTTCTTTTGACCAAATACATGTTCATCGCAAGTTAACCCTTTTTGCTTATACATACTTTAGATAAGGAGAGTTGTTCATAAGAAATGTGCATACTCTATTTTTTCATTTAAGCCAATTGGGCTTAAGGTATTTAACCTAAAAATCCATCTTGATTCATGCTGCAAGATGATTTTGTCTAGGTGACCACCCCTTCTATTCTGTTTTAACTGTTCAATGCCCATAATTTGCAACTTCGTGTGATCTGAGTTATGGTAGAGTTTGAAGTGTCTTGCTACTGGGCTATCTATGTCTTCATTTTTAATATCGTCTTTATGCTCTCGGATTCTACTGAGCCTGTTCTAAATACCTGTGTATTTTTATTTTGGTGTGTATTCCGCTTTAAAGGAATAGGGTGGAGGGTAGACGTTCTGATTTACGGTTGTTCAGAATTACATAGTAAATAAAACTCTGGTTAACTAAGTGCGGCCTGTGTCCCTCTTTGATTGACTGATACATTTCGCTCAATCCTTCTCTTTTATTGTATTGTATATTATTTTGGGACAGCCAGCACAGTTTGTGAGTGTTGGAATTTGAGAGTCTAATTGTGCACTACCACACATCTTTAATTATTATGACTTTTAATAATTCTTTAAATGTATAAAGGACAGTAGACCAAGTAATCAAACTCAACAAATGCTATTGCTATCGTATTTCACACCAATGAAAACAGAAAATACCTATGAAGAAGCAGTAATTATGGATGTTTTGTTGTCTGCTCTCCAATCATGGGTCTGGGATTTAGCAATTGCTAGAGAAAGTGTTTAGTTAAGTCTTTTTGTCCCTGTTTGTGCCTCAGATTCTGTTGCACATTGACACTGTGGAGCTGAGTCAGGGAACATGTCACAACCAAGTTGCGGGATTATAGAATACAGATCATCATTTAATTTTTCAAAAGTTGAAAGCATAGTTCCCTTATATGTCCGTATGTATTTGCATATGTAAAGCTACAGGAGTGGAGCCCCAACCCTCCTGCAACAGTATTAGGTTTGCTTTCCTAATGTTCAGTACCCATACAATGTCTGACATTCACTGCCTCCTTTCTCTAGGCCTCTTCGCCCACTACCCCTTCAGAAGAGGTTCTGTCTGAGTTGTGTCTAGATGATGCCTCAACTGTTGACTCTTTATATGGCCTTATTATCAATATTTAAAGCCTTATTATTTGTGTTAGACTTTGCTGTTGGCGTGTGATCCTTAATTATTATCTTGCATCACACTAGTGAACCAATATTGCGGGTCCTGCCAAACTTCTTCACCTCGCACTCTCTGTGGTGTAAGAGCAAACTACCTGAATAACAGTGTCCTTCTTCTCAATTGTAAGTCTCTAGGGCAATACTGTTAGTAATTCAGGAAAGTGTCTCACCATTTAGGCTCTCTACGCTGGTTTGCTGCCGATTTCTAGTCTCTCGCGGCTTGCTCTCTGATAGTCGATGTCACTCAGCAGGGCAAATGAATGCGTAGGTGTGTAATGTTACCAGAGCAGATCTCTGACCCTCCAGTAAAAGAGATTTCTCTGAACCTGATTGCGCTCGGCACTGATACTATACTACCGGCAATCGTGGCATTATTCAGCTGGGCCACTTTGCCCCAAAGTCTTCTCAGTAGGAATCGAGGCCAAGATATATTCGGATGATATTTCTGCTTGTTAGTATAGATCAGGATATGAGTTTATGACACAAAATGTTGTAAATAAAAGCTCTGTAATGTGTTATAAAGCTAAAATTCACGGAGCTCAACTAGATCATGTCTGTTCACTTAGGCTGTTAGCTCCGCCTCCATAATAAGTTTACTTTAAATAGCTACTATAACCTACATGTATACTGGGTATGTAATATGTATGTCATGTTCTGTAACTTGATATTATGTCTGTTTAAAGTTTTCATGTTAGTTAGAAGCCACAATAACTGATAATAGTACATACTGTATATATAAAGGGAACATTATATGTCTGATAAATCCCTTTGTATCAAGATCACAAGTGTTATGTATATTTATACCATTGGCCTCTATTTATCAAGCCGTCAACCGCAAATATGCTGGAATTCAGCAGCGTATTTGTGGCGAGGCTGATTCGCCATAGTTATCAAGCTCTACAGACCGGCAAAAGTAGAATTTAGTGACGTAACATACGATCCGCCGGGCTCAGTCCGACACAGATCGATGCTTACGTCACTACAGATGTTCCGAACGCAAGTTCAGCACAATCTGACTACTTTTGGAAGTTATAAAAGAACAACCAGGTATGCTCGCCACTATTCCGGCCCAGCGTACCTGGTTTTCAATCCGCCTCCCTGGAGGTGGCGGATGCCATAGGAATCAATGGGAGTCTGACAGCAGCGAAAGCTCATGTTTGCTGCTGCCCGATATCCCATTGATTCCTATGGGAAATGTCAGCACCTAACACCCTAACATGTACCCCGAGTCTAAATACCCCTAATCTGCCCCCCCTACACCGCCACCACCTTTATAATACTTATTAACCACTAAACCGCTGCTCCCAGACCCCACCGCCACTCTAATAAAATGTTTAACCCCTAAACCACCGCTCCCGGACCCCGCCGCAACTAAATAAAATGTTTAACCCCTAATTTGCCCCCCTACACCGCCGCCACCTACATTAAACATATTAACCCCTATCCTGCCCCCCTACACCGCTGCCACTATATTAAACTTATTAACCCCTAAACCTAAGTCTAACCCTAACACCCCCTAACTTAAATATAATTTAAATACATCTAAATAAATATTACTATTATTAACTAAATTATTCCTATTTAAAACTAAGTACTTACCTATAAAATAAACCCTTAGCTAGCTACAATATAACTAATAGTTACATTGTAGCTATTTTAAGATTTATTCTTATTTTACAGACAAGTTTGTATTTATTTTAACTAGGTACAATAGTTATTAAATAGTTATTAACTATTTAATAACTTCCTAGCTAAAATAAATACAAAATTACCTGTAAAATAAATCCTAACCTAAGTTACAATTATACCTAACACTACACTACAATTAAATAAATTAAATTAATTAAATACAATTACCTACAATTAAATAAAATTAAATAAAATTAACTAAATTACAAAAAAAACACACTAAATTACAGAAATTAAAAAATAAATTACAGGAATTTTAAACTAATTACACCTAATATAAGCCCCTAATAAAATAAAAAAGCCCCCAAAATAATAAAATTCCCTACCCTATACTAAATTACAAATAGCCCTTAAAAGGGCTTTTTGTGGGGCATTGCCCTAAAGTAATCAGCTCTTTTACCTGTAAAAAAAGAAATACAACCCCCCCAACATTAAAACCCACCACCCACACACCCAACCCTATTCTAAAACCCACCCAAACCCCCTTAAAAAAAACTAACACTAACCCCCTGAAGATCACCCTACCTTGAGCCGTTTTCACCAAACCGGGCCGAAGTCTTCATCCAATCCGGCCAGAAGAGGTACTCCAGATGGGCAGAAGTCTTCATTGAGGCGGCATCTTCTATCTTCTTCCATCCGACGATAGGATTGACCAATAGGATTGACCTCACATTCTATTGGCTTTTCCGATCAGCCAATAGAATGCAAGGTCAATCCTATTGGCAGATTGGATCAGCCAATCGGATTGAACTTCAATCCGATTGGCTGATTGCATCAGCCAATCGGATTTTTCCTACCTTAATTCCGATTGGCTGATTGAATCCTATCAGCCAATCGGAATTCAAGGGACGCCATCTTGGATGAAGTCATTTAAAGGTACCGTCATTCGTCGTTAGTCGTCGGGAAGAAGAGGATGGATCCGCGTAGGCTCTTCTGAAGATGGCTCCGCTCCGCTCCGGATGGATGAAGATTGAAGACGCCGCCTGGATGAAGACTTCTATCGGAGCGAAGACCTCTTCAGCGCCGCCTGGATGATGACTTCATCGGATGGAAGATTTCTTCAGCGCCCCTTTGATGATGACTTCTGCCCCTCCGGATCTCCTCTTCGGTTCCATCGGTGGTCGGATGGCTGAACACGACTCATGGTAGGATGATCTTCAGGGGGGTAGTGTTAGGTTTATTTAAGGGGGGTTTGGGTTAGATTAGGGGTATGTGGGTGGTGGGTTTTAATGTTGGGGGGGTTGTATTTTTCTTTTACAGGCAAAAGAGCTGTTTTATTTGGGGCATGCGCCGCAAAAGGCCCTTTTAAGGGCTGGTAAGGCAAAAGAGCTGTTTCCTTTTTAATGTAGAATAGGGTAGGGAATTTTTTTATTTTGGGGGCTTTGTTATTTTATTAGGGGGCTTAGATTAGGTGTAAGTAGCTTAAAATTGTTGTAATATTTTTTAAATGTTTGTAACTTAATTTTTTTATTTTTTGTAACTTAGCTTTTTTTATTTTTTGTACTTTAGTTAGTTTATTTAATTGTATTTAATTGTAGTTATTTGTAGGTAATTAATTTAATTAATTTAATGATAGTGTAGTGTTAGGTTTAATTGTAACTTAGGTTAGGATTTATTTTACAGGTAATTTTGTATTTCTTTTAGCTAGGTAGTTATTAAATAGTTAATAACTATTTAATAACTATTCTAACTAGCTAAAATAAATACAAAGTTACCTGTAAAATAAATATAAATCCTAAAATAGCTACAATGTAATTATTAATTATATTGTAGCTATCTTAGGGTTTATTTTACAGGTAAGTATTTAGTTTTAAATAGGAATAATTTAGTAAAGTATAGTGTAGTGTTAGGTGTAATTGTAACTTAGGTTAGTTTTAATTTTACAGGTAAATTTCTCTTTATTTTAGCTAGGTAGCTATTAAATAGTTAATAACTATTTAATAGCTATTGTACCTAGTTAAAATAAATTGAAAGTTGCCTGTAAAATAAAAATAAATCCTAAGATAGCTACAATATAATTATTATTTATATTGTGGCTATATTAGGGTTTATTTTAAAGGTAAGTATTTCGTTTTAAATAGGATTCATTTAGTTAATAAGAGTTAAATTTATTTAGATGTATTTAATTAATATTTAAGTTAGGGGGGTGTTAGGGTTACTGTTAGACTTAGGTTTAGGGGTTAATAATTTTATTACAGTGGCGGCGGTGTAGGGGGGGCCAGGATAGGGGTTAATAAATTTATTATAGGTGGCTACGGTGTAGGGGGGGCAGATTAGGGGTTAATAAATTTAATATAGGTTGCAGCGGGGTCCGGGAGCAGCGGTTTAGGGGTTAAACTATTTATTTAGTTGCGGCGGTGTCCGGGATCCACAGGATAGGGGTTAATAAATTTATTCTAGGTGGCGGCGGGATAGGGGAGGCAGGATAGGGGTTACTAGGTATAATGTAGGTGGCGGCGGTGTCCGGGAGCGGTGGTTTAGGGGTTAATACATTTATAAGAGTTGCGGCGGGGTCTAGGAGCGGCGGTTTAGGGGTTAATACATTTATAAGAGTTGCGGCGGGGTCTAGGAGCTGCGGTTTAGGGGTTAGTAACTTTATTTAGTTGCAGGGGGCTCTGGGGGCACCGGGGTAGAACAGTGTAGTTAGTGTGAGTGCTTAGTGACAGGGGTATCAATAAAGCTGTGAAAAAGCCGAAGAGCAGCGAGATCGGATGAGTGATAACTATCACAATCCGCTGCTCATCGCCCCGTACTTGGTGCGTGGCTTTTTGACAGCTTTTTTGATAACTTAGGCGAACGTATTCAGGTCCGCAGCGGCGATGTGAGGCGAGCTTAGGGGGGGCGTATTGGACCGGCGAAGGCAGGTAAAGTAGACGGTTTGATAACTACCCCTCATATTATTAACATGTTATTAGATACATATGTGATACAAAGCGGAGGACTTCCTGTGGGGGTGGAGCATTGCATGTCAGTTGCTCCTCAACATTTGTATGAAAGTGTGCAGTGTGTAAGATACGGGTCCCCACGCCATTCGCCCTGTGACCCAAGTTGTTTTCTGGGCTTGTTTTGGGCCCGGTGGTACAAGTTGTACCAGTGCGAGAATCCCTCATCAGCTTGCGGCAGAATCCGCAATGTGTAAATATTTCATTAACTTTTAGCAAGCTCAGCTTCTACTGGTTTCATCTAAATCTACCATGAACACAGAGGTGAAAAAGTTTCGGGAACGTTTTTTTTCTCGCAGGAGGAAGCAGCATACTAAATACAAGGTCAAAGTGCTGTTCTGGTCCGGTTCCACCCAAGTCAAGTATCGCTTGCAGGCAAGAGCATTGGGGTGGCGACAGAAGTCGTACCCTGAGCCCTAGCCTCGCAGCTGAAGATTCATGGTGGTTATTTATTCCGGAAAATACATTATCATAGACACTTTGCACCCAGAGACCTTTTTCTTATCCTCTTGGTTTGTTAACACTTCGAAATAGATAAAAGGGGATTCTGTACTGCTGAGCTTTTTGGGACTTTGTAAACCTGCTTTGTAGCGGATTGTTGAACATAACATAAATTATTGCCTGACGTGTCTGGCTGTATTGGATCCAGGAAGATTATACTACTATGAACCAAGTGTGCTGTTATGCCCAGTACCCATATAATGCATAGTATAGCTCTGAGAGACGGTAATGCCAGCATTCCAATGAAAGTCTCATTGAGACGGGTAATTGGATACAGAGAGCATTGACGAGGCGTGCCTATAATTCTACAGATACAAGAACGCTTTGTTGAACCTGTTTATGAACTGGTCCATATTTGCCCTAGGCCTCATTCTCTAGCATGTGAGATTTTGCAAAGTAATCTAGCTGCAGACTGGAGCTCCACTCTAGTCAGGAAACATGTGACCTCCACTGACCCTAGACAGGAAACATGTGACCTCCACTGACTATAGACAGGAAACATGTCACCTCCACTCAAAGCTTTTTTTTTTAAATCAACTTTAATGTAACAAACAACCTACAGACAATCATTCTGAAAACTAAACATTTTGCAGCTTTCTTGTTCTTCTTAATGTTCACTCACAGTGGTTTATGCTGATTGTCATTTATAAGGTAACCAGTGTGAGTGCACATTAAGAAGAACAAGAAAGCTGCAAAATGTTTCGTTTTCAGAATGATTGTCTTTAGGTTCTGTAGAAAAAGAAAAAGACAGAAAGCGCAACCAACTCTAAGAGTAATACAGCTTTAATAGTCCAATATAATATGTTGAAGTGAATACACGAACAATGTTTAAAATATAAAAAGCACAATCACCACTCCTCCGTTTCAGTCACCGGCATCTGTTGTGTCAAGATAGTAGCAAACTTCCACGCTCCTTCATCCGGCTTCCGGAAAGCCTCAGGACGTCGTGTAAGAAAGAAGGCACTGCAGTATGTCCAGTGTCGTCGGGCTTATGGTGTGCAAGAATCTGGCAGCCTCTACGCGTTTTGTCAGGCACCGGCCTGACTTTCTCAAGAGTCAATATAATGTTCTTGTAATAAAGCGTTCTTTTTTTAAAAACCCAGAGTTGGCGCGCCTCTGTATTCTCAGTCTCTAATTGGGTGGCACGCCCCCTGGTTCTCAAGTTGTGATTGGCTTGTTAACCGGAATGATTCCCATTTAGAAATGGGCCGGTATGAAGAATTTATCGTCACTAATGGCAAATGCACAAATAAATAAATAAAACATATTACAATTGGGTTAAAAAATAACATGAAAACAAAGCTAAAATAAATAACATTAAAACCAAGCTTATAGATATATAAAAAGAGGATTAAAATACGGACAGCTATCTCGCACTATGTGTATAATCTGTGCATTTGAGGTTTCTAAGAGTTAATCCTACTAATTCGTGTCTACACATACAGAGATCACAGATCACAGTAATGTGTCCAAAACATTAATGAAATTATATAGTACAGGACTTCTGTAGTATCCTGTCGTATTATATTCATCCATTTGCCATCAGTTGTGACAGTTGGTCAGATTATTTTACGGCCAGATCTTGGCCCACTGTAGTGAGTGTGTTGGCCTTAGTAATTTTTGTTCCAGATGCGTTGGATTGCTTTCTTTGGTGGTATTTGTGGTAATGGTGGATTGCTGTCTCTTCTTATTAGCTGTAGGTGACAAATCAATTCCATACCTTCCTCCAAGGTGGAACAGGAGTAAGTAGTTTTATTGTAGATGAAGGCCATTCTGAAAGGGAATGCCCATCTATATTTTATGTGCGCTTTTATCAAAGCAGTTACAAATGCTTTTTTTTCCCTTCGTTTTCTTCAAGTGATGGGTGACAGATCAGCAAAAAACTGCAGCTTATGCCCCTCCTCGAATTCTATATGTTGTTCTGATCTGGTTGCTTGCAACAATTGTTCTTTGATGGTATAATAGTGGAATTTTATAATAACATCCCTAGTAGCGTTGGGAATCCTAGGTTTTTTGAGGGCTCTATGACTTCTGTCTGTCATAAGGTACATGTCTTCCAGTTCTGGGAGAAGGTTATGTAGTATTTTAAGTAGAACCTCATTCAGTTTGTCATACAACTCTGGTAAATTTCTTAGTCTTACATTAGATCTTGTAGATCTATTCTCCAGATCTTCTAGTTGGTTTTCAAGGAGCTGTATCTTATTATGTTGGTCTAGCAGTATATTTTGTACATTAGGAAGTTTCACAATTATCACATCCATTTTCTCTTCTAATACTGTGGTTCTTTGACCGATATCCAGAATGTCACTCTTTAGTTCTTTTAGTGCAGATTTCAATACTATTTGAAAGACTTCTTTTATTTGTTGGATGAGGGTACTAGATGCATGTAGTAGTTTCTCATCTGAGGGGTTATCCATTATGGGATCTAGATCTTCAGATTCTGAGGAGGTTGCTTTATCTTGTATAAGAGATTTTTTCTTTACCTATGCTTTAGAAAGACAATCATTAACGGACTAGTTTTTCCCTTTTATTTTTAGATAGTTGGTCAAGAGGTAAGGAAATGTGCAGTGGAACTGTATGTTTAATGTAGTGACTTTTAATAATTGAGCGAAATGTATCAGTCAATCAAAGAGGGACACAGGCCGCACTTAGTTAACCAGAGTTTTATTTACTATGTAATTCTGAACAACCGTAAATCAGAACGTCCACCCTATTCCTTTAAAGCGGAATACACACCAAAATAAAAATACACAGGTATTTAGAACAGGCTGGCCAGCTATTCATTGAAATATATCTCACAAACTTTCATGCACCATATACATAGTATCCTATATACACATAATATCAGCACTGCAAATGTAACTTGGGAGACAAGTAAATAGGGAACTAAGTAATCAAAACAAGTCCGTCGGTTATTACGGGGCCCCAAAGTTTCAGCTGTTATTAACAAGTAACTGTTCAGTTTCCAAGCTCTCAGTGTATATACACGCTCTGGATCTGGACACAGTTTCTTTACTTTACTTTTGCACAATGTAACAGCTTGATTGCAAGATTTATGCTTGTGATTTCTTTTTATGGACAAACTTGTGAGTGATATACATGCGGTGTCTTTCTGAAGATTAACGCACAATGTACCCTGGCGGGACAGACCCGGCTGTCAGCCGCAAGACTTTAAAGCCAATATAAAGGACTATTTATTCAGTACCTGTTATAGCAGTTTAGGCAATGCAAGAGTCTTTGTTGCTGCAATAGGGCTGCTTCACTTGCTTACCGCCATGTACCCTTCAGCGTTTCAGCGTTCCTCAGTAAAATTCAAATGCCGCTGGCTCTGTTCTCTGCTGCTCACAGCTGTTCACCTGTCGTGCTTTGCTCAATCATGACGCATTTCTCCCCTCCCACATAGGGCTGAGTGTCGGGGCCTCATCAGATGTGTATCTTGGGGGGTGTGTCTCAGGCTTTATATTGCCATTGGTTATCAGTACCTCCCCCTCTCTTTCACAGCACTATTTTACCTACACAGCTTCAAAGCAAAACCGTGTCTTTCAATCGGTGTCAAACCGCACACAAAGGAACTGATCATTAATATTTACAATATGTACACAGAGATAGATTTGGCTGATGCATACTAAGAATTAGATTGCAACATGTTACGGATTCTTACGATTTTATAGTGACGACTTTATGAACACACCTCCACTGCTAGATATATTGCTTTTTACTTACATTTACTTGTTTTAAATATAGTTGTATAGCTATTATGTTCTTTTTAAGTTAAAGATACTTTCAATTGATGAACATTAAGGCCTGCATTATTCTGTAGTAAAAAAAGTATATGGAGCTTCCTAAATGTCACTACCTTCTTTTGACCAAATACATGTTCATCGCAAGTTAACCCTTTTTGCTTATACATACTTTAGATAAGAAGAGTTGTTCATAAGAAATGTGCATACTCTATTTTTTCATTTAAGCCAATTGGGCTTAAGGTATTTAACCTAAAAATCCATCTTGATTCATGCTGCAAAATGATTTTGTCTAGGTGACCACCCCTTCTATTCTGTTTTAACTGTTCAATGCCCATAATTTGCAACTTCGTGTGATCTGAGTTATGGTAGAGTTTGAAGTGTCTTGCTACTGGGCTATCTATGTCTTCATTTTTAATATCGTCTCTATGCTCTAGGATTCTACTTTTGAACTCTCTAGTAGTTTTCCCTACATAGAATCTGGGACATGAACAGTTAAGCAGGTATATTACGTTTTTAGAGGTGCATGATATCCTCTCTCTTACATGATACACCTTACCCCTAGTTGGGGTGCTGAATGTAGCAGATCTTTTAACAAATGGACAGTACACGCAGTGTCCACATGGTACACTGCCTGCTTTATGTTGTGACGCTGTTAACCAATTCTTGGTTTCCTCTTTTTTAAATTTGCTGTGTACTAGCATATCCTTTATGCTTGGGGCCCTTCTCGCCGTCAATAATGGATACTCTGATATGCATCCCCTAAGTGATGCATCATCAGACAATATGTGCCAATGGTTATTGAGGATACCTTTTAACTTCCTCCAGTGTGAATTATATTCCGTAATTAATCTTACTTCTGTGTCACTATTTGATTTCTTTTTGGAATATAGGAGGTCAGTTCTACAGGTTTTTCTTGCTCTCATCCATGCTTTTTCCACTATTTTTCGAGAGTAACCCCTTGCTAGGAATCTGTCTGCCATTATTTTAGCCTGTTCTTCAAATACTTTTGTTGAAGAGCAACATCTTTTGAGCCTCAAAAATTGGCCTATAGGCACACCTCTTTTTTGATGCTCAGGGTGATGGCTGTTGGCCTGCAGCAAACTGTTTGTTGCTGTTTGTTTGCGATAAATATTAGTATGCAGTATGTTGTCTTGTTTTGTTATTTTTAAATCAAGAAAAATTGCACTTTCTGTGCTGATATTGTATGTGAGGAATAGATTAAGATCATTTTTATTCAGGATGTTGACAAATTCATGAACTGACTTTTCATCACCCTTCCAGAGAACAAGTATGTCGTCCACGAACCTCAACCAGAGTATGATATGTCTATCTACCCATTCTGAGAGTTCGCTGAAGACATACTTAGTTTCCCAAAAACCTAGGTGCAAACAAGCGTACGTTGGTGCGCATGTTGCACCCATGGCTGTTCCTCTCAGTTGCCTAAATAGTTTGCCATCAAAACAAAAGATATTGTTTTTCAAAACAAATTCTAGTAGGCTGAGGATCCATTCAGTGTTTTTCCTGTACTCCTCTCCTCTTAACTCCAAAAAATATCTGGATGCTCTTAAACCTGCTTGGTGGGGGATAGAGGAGTACAGGGACTCCACATCAAGAGTTACTAAGAGTAGATCTTGCTCTACTGTGATTTTATCCAATTTCTTCAGGACATCACTTGTGTCACTGATGTAGGAGGATAAGGACTCCAGAAAAGGTCTTAGGAAAAAGTCAACATATCTGCTGATACCCTCGGTAGGTCCACCTATGCCCGAAATTATTGGGCGACCAGGTGGGCATTTGAAATTCTTATGCACCTTGGGTATACAATAGAAAGTTGGTAATACTGGGTAGGGGTTAATTAATGATTGATGTTCCTTTATATTAATTAGACCCTCACTTCTTGCTTGGTTAAGAAGGAAAATTAACTCATTACATGATTTGTCATAGTCTTGATGGGTAACCCTTTCATATTGCTTATTGTCAGACAATTGTCTGTTGACTTCTTGTATATAGGCATTCTGGTCCTGTATGACAATATTACCGCCCTTATCAGATGGTTTGAACACCAGATCTTTCTTTTTCATTAATTCTTGTAAAGCCATTCTTTCATTTCTTCTCAAGTTGTCGTTAACAATGCCAGTGATCCCTATCTTACTAACATCTGCTTCTACACATTTTACAAAAGTTTGAATGCTAGGGGATAGGGATAGTTAAGGCATGAACTTTGATTTTGGTTTAAAGCTTGTTCTCATGGGATATTAATTCTGTATTTGTTCAGCATCTTGATCCTCTAGCAGGGAAACTAAGTCTTCTAGTGCTGACATATCTGATTCAGAGATACTTGAACTTACAATCCCTTTATGTTACCACATCTTTTTGAGTAGAATTTTTCTTGCATATAAGTTAAGATCTTTAATAAACTTAAATTTGTCTAGGGGATTGCTGGGACAGAAAGTTAATCCCTTTTTAAGTAATTCTAAATGTGCCAAATTAAGTTTAGCTGTAGATAAATTAATGACCATTAATTCACTGGTGGCTTGTGCATTATTTCCCAGAATGCTTTCAGTCTCAATAGGTGTTATTCGTTCTTTTGATTCCTCGTTGTCATTCTGTCCATCTGATTCTGTCGATATTGGCGGTTTCTCCCCCCTCTGCCTCTCTGTCTGGGTCTCCTGTAGGAGTACCCATCTACCCCTTTTCCGTCGTCCCCTCCTCCTTGTCCTCCTCCTAAAGGGAGTCTAGTCTGTAGTGTTTCTCTAATGTTTTGGGGTTGTGTGTCCAGTTCAACATCTGAGTTGTCTGTACCTGAGTCATAAGATTGTCGTGTCAAATTATTATTTTTATAAAAATAAATTTTTCCACTTTTAAAGTCATCTTTATCCCTCATCATTTTCCTTCTTTTTCTAAATTTAATCTCTCCTTGTAATTTTTCCAAGACTCTTTGCATATCTTTATTGAGTTTCTTAAAGGCTGGGTCTTGTGCATAAAGGTTAACTTTTTCATACATCACTGTAGTGTCTGTTTTACATTGTCTAACCGTTTCTGATCTTCATCTATTATTAGTTGCATCAATTCTAATGTGCATTTTGTTAATATATTATTCCATTTTACTATGAAATCATTATTTGCTTCTTCCCCTCTTAAACTGATTCCTGGATCTAGCCTTATTCTAAGGCCTCTTGGGATTAGATCTTCTTTGACATCATTTTGTAGGCTAACCAATTCCCATTTTACTTTAAGTTCTTTTATTGCTTTCTTTTTGTATTCTTTAAATGCTGTAAATATGTCACTGCTTCTCTCATCTATATTTGTTTCATCAACATTAATAACTGGTTTAAAAGCCTCATTTATGTCAGTTTCCCATTTGTCATCAGAAATTTTAAAAGACATGTTTCTATCTCTTTAATGATCAACGGGTGGAGATGTAGACCCCCGATCAATAGTGGTTCAGAGTGAAAATATTACTTATTACTAGTAATTGGATAGAGGTGCACTTGCCACAAGAGGCGGAGTACTTATACATCCGTTAACTATGAACACTATAATAATTAAAGATGTGTGGTAGTGCACAATTAGACTCTCAAATTCCAACACTCACAAACTGTGCTGGCTGTCCCAAAATAATATACAATACAATAAAAGAGAAGGATTGAGCGAAATTTATCAGTCAATCAAAGAGGGACACAGGCCGCACTTAGTTAACCAGAGTTTTATTTACTATGTAATTCTGAACAACTGTAAATCAGAACGTCTACCCTCCACCCTATTCCTTTAAAGCGGAATACACACCTATTAAAATACACAGGTATTTAGAACAGGCTGGCCAGCTATTCATTGAAATATATCTCACAAACTTTCATGCACCATATACATAGTATCCTATATACACATAATATCAGTACTGCAAATGTAACTTGGGAGACAAGTAAATAGGGAACTTAGTAATCAAAACAAGTCTGTCGGTTATTACGGGGCCCCAAAGTTTCAGCTGTTATTAACAAGTAACTGTTCAGTTTCCAAGCTCTCAGTGTATATACACGCTCTGGATCTGGACACAGTTTCTTTACTTTACTTTTGCACAATGTAACAGCTTGATTGCAAGATTTATGCTTGTGATTTCTTTTATGGTTAAACTTGTGAGTGATATACATGCGGTGTCTTTCTGAAGATTAACGCACAATGTACCCTGGCGGGACAGACCCGGCTGTCAGCCGCAAGACTTTAAAGCCAATATAAAGGACTATTTATTCAGTACCTGTTATAGCAGTTTAGGCAATGCAAGAGTCTTTGTTGCTGCAATAGGGCTGCTTCACTTGCTTACCGCCATGTACCCTTCAGCGTTTCAGCGTTCCTCAGTAAAATTCAAATGCCGCTGGCTCTGTTCTCAGCTGCTCACAGCTGTTCACCTGTCGTGCTTTGCTCAATCATGACGCGTTTCTCCCCTCCCACATAGGGCTGAGTGTCGGGGCCTCATCAGATGTGTATCTTGGGGGGTGTGTCTCAGGCTTTATATTGACATTGGTTATCAGTACCTCCCCCTCTCTTTCACAGCACTATTTTACCTGCACAGCTTCAAAGCGAAACCGTGTCTTTCAATCGGTGTCAAACCGCACACAAAGGAACTGATCATTAATATTTACAATATGTACACAGAGATAGATTTGGCTGATGCATACTAAGAATTAGATTGCAACATGTTACGGATTCTTACGATTTTATAGTGACGACTTTATGAACACACCTCCACTGCTAGATATATTGCTTTTTACTTACATTTACTTGTTTTAAATATAGTTGTATAGCTATTATGTTCTTTTTAAGTTAAAGATACTTTCAATTGATGAACATTAAGGCCTGCATTATTCTGTAGTAAAAAAAGTATATGGAGCTTCCTAAATGTCACTACCTTCTTTTGACCAAATACATGTTCATCGCAAGTTAACCCTTTTTGCTTATACATACTTTAGATAAGGAGAGTTGTTCATAAGAAATGTGCATACTCTATTTTTTCATTTAAGCCAATTGGGCTTAAGGTATTTAACCTAAAAATCCATCTTGATTCATGCTGCAAGATGATTTTGTCTAGGTGACCACCCCTTCTATTCTGTTTTAACTGTTCAATGCCCATAATTTGCAACTTCGTGTGATCTGAGTTATGGTAGAGTTTGAAGTGTCTTGCTACTGGGCTATCTATGTCTTCATTTTTTAATATCGTCTCTATGCTCTCGGATTCTACTGAGCCTGTTCTAAATACCTGTGTATTTTTATTTTGGTGTGTATTCCGCTTTAAAGGAATAGGGTGGAGGGTAGACGTTCTGATTTACGGTTGTTCAGAATTACATAGTAAATAAAACTCTGGTTAACTAAGTGCGGCCTGTGTCCCTCTTTGATTGACTGATACATTTCGCTCAATCCTTGTCTTTTATTGTATTGTATATTATTTTGGGACAGCCAGCACAGTTTGTGAGTGTTGGAATTTGAGAGTCTAATTGTGCACTACCACACATCTTTAATTATTATGACTTTTAATAATTCTTTAAATGTATAAAGGACAGTAGACTAAGTAATCAAACTCAACAAATGCTATTGCTATCGTATTTCACACCAATGAAAACAGAAAATACCTATGAAGAAGCAGTAATTATGGATGTTTTGTTGTCTGCTCTCCAATCATGGGTCTGGGATTTAGCAATTGCTAGAGAAAGTGTTTAGTTTAGTCTTTTTGTCCCTGTTTGTGCCTCAGATTCTGTTGCACATTGACACTGTGGAGCTGAGTCAGGGAACATGTCACAACCAAGTTGCGGGATTATAGAATACAGATCATCATTTAATTTTTCAAAAGTTGAAAGCATAGTTCCCTTATATGTCCGTATGTATTTGCATATGTAAAGCTACAGGAGTGGAGCCCCAACCCTCCTGCAACAGTATTAGGTTTGCTTTCCTAATGTTCAGTACCCATACAATGTCTGACATTCACTGCCTCCTTTCTCTAGGCCTCTTCGCCCACTACCCCTTCAGAAGAGGTTCGGTCTGAGTTGTGTCTAGATGATGCCTCAACTGTTGACTCTTTATATGGCCTTATTATCAATATTTAAAGCCTTATTATTTGTGTTAGACTTTGCTGTTGGCGTGTGATCCTTAATTATTATCTTGCATCACACTAGTGAACCAATATTGCGGGTCCTGCCAAACTTCTTCACCTCGCACTCTCTGTGGTGTAAGAGCAAAATACCTGAATAACAGTGTCCTTCTTCTCAATTGTAAGTCTCTAGGGCAATACTGTTAGTAATTCAGGAAAGTGTCTCACCATTTAGGCTCTCTACGCTGGTTTGCTGCCGATTTCTAGTCTCTCGCGGCTTGCTTTCTGATAGTCGATGTCACTCAGCAGGGCAAATGAATTCGTAGGTGTGTAATGTTACCAGAGCAGATCTCTGACCCTCCAGTAAAAGAGATTTCTCTGAACCTGATTGCGCTCGGCACTGATACTATACTACCGGCAATCGTGGCATTATTCAGCTGGGCCACTTTGCCCCAAAGTCTTCTCAGTAGGAATCGAGGCCAAGATATATTCGGATGATATTTCTGCTTGTTAGTATAGATCAGGATATGAGTTTATGACACAAAATGTTGTAAATAAAAGCTCCGTAATGTGTTATAAAGCTAAAATTCACGGAGCTCAACTAGATCATGTCTGTTCACTTAGGCTGTTAGCTCCGCCTCCATAATAAGTTTACTTTAAATAGCTACTATAACCTACATGTATACTGGGTATGTAATATGTATGTCATGTTCTGTAACTTGATATTATGTCTGTTTAAAGTTTTCATGTTAGTTAGAAGCCACAATAACTGATAATAGTACATACTGTATATATAAAGGGAACATTATATGTCTGATAAATCCCTTTGTATCAAGATCACAAGTGTTATGTATATTTATACCATTGGCCTCTATTTATCAAGCCGTCAACCGCAAATATGCTGGAATTCAGCAGCGTATTTGTGGCGAGGCTGATTCGCCATAGTTATCAAGCTCTACAGACCGGCAAAAGTAGAATTTAGTGACGTAACATACGATCCGCCGGGCTCAGTCCGACACAGATCGATGCTTACGTCACTACAGATGTTCCGAACGCAAGTTCAGCACAATCTGACTACATTTGGAAGTTATAAAAGAACAACCAGGTATGCTCGCCACTATTCCGGCCCAGCGTACCTGGTTTTCAATCCGCCTCCCTGGAGGTGGCGGATGCCATAGGAATCAATGGGAGTCTGACAGCAGCGAAAGCTCATGTTTGCTGCTGCCCGATATCCCATTGATTCCTATGGGAAATGTCAGCACCTAACACCCTAACATGTACCCCGAGTCTAAATACCCCTAATCTGCCCCCCCTACACCGCCACCACCTTTATAATACTTATTAACCACTAAACCGCTGCTCCCAGACCCCGCCGCCACTCTAATAAAATGTTTAACCCCTAAACCACCGCTCCCGGACCCCGCCGCAACTAAATAAAATGTTTAACCCCTAATTTGCCCCCCTACACCGCCGCCACCTACATTAAACATATTAACCCCTATCCTGCCCCCCTACACCGCTGCCACTATATTAAACTTATTAACCCCTAAACCTAAGTCTAACCCTAACACCCCCTAACTTAAATATAATTTAAATACATCTAAATAAATATTACTATTATTAACTAAATTATTCCTATTTAAAACTAAGTACTTACCTATAAAATAAACCCTTAGCTAGCTACAATATAACTAATAGTTACATTGTAGCTATTTTAAGATTTATTCTTATTTTACAGACAAGTTTGTATTTATTTTAACTAGGTACAATAGTTATTAAATAGTTATTAACTATTTAATAACTTCCTAGCTAAAATAAATACAAAATTACCTGTAAAATAAATCCTAACCTAAGTTACAATTACACCTAACACTACACTACAATTAAATAAATTAAATTAATTAAATACAATTACCTACAATTAAATAAAATTAAATAAAATTAACTAAATTACAAAAAAAACACACTAAATTACAGAAATTAAAAAATAAATTACAGGAATTTTAAACTAATTACACCTAATATAAGCCCCTAATAAAATAAAAAAGCCCCCAAAATAATAAAATTCCCTACCCTATACTAAATTACAAATAGCCCTTAAAAGGGCTTTTTGTGGGGCATTGCCCTAAAGTAATCAGCTCTTTTACCTGTAAAAAAAGAAATACAACCCCCCCAACATTAAAACCCACCACCCACACACCCAACCCTATTCTAAAACCCACCCAAACCCCCTTAAAAAAAACTAACACTAACCCCCTGAAGATCACCCTACCTTGAGCCGTTTTCACCAAACCGGGCCGAAGTCTTCATCCAATCCGGCCAGAAGATGTACTCCAGATGGGCAGAAGTCTTCATTGAGGCGGCATCTTCTATCTTCTTCCATCCGACGATAGGATTGACCAATAGGATTGACCTCACATTCTATTGGCTTTTCCGATCAGCCAATAGAATGCAAGGTCAATCCTATTGGCAGATTGGATCAGCCAATCGGATTGAACTTCAATCCGATTGGCTGATTGCATCAGCCAATCGGATTTTTCCTACCTTAATTCCGATTGGCTGATAGAATCCTATCAGCCAATCGGAATTCAAGGGACGCCATCTTGGATGAAGTCATTTAAAGGAACCGTCATTCGTCGGGTAGTCGTCGGTTTGGATGGATGCACCGCGTCGGATGTCTTCAAGATTGAGAAGCTCCTCGTCTGATGGAAGAAGATAGAAGATGCCGTCTGGATGAAGACTTCTGCCCGTCTGGAGTACCTCTTCTGGCCGGATTGGATGAAGACTTCGGACCATCTGGAGGACCTCTTCTGGCGGATTGGATGAAGACTTCAGCCCGGTTGGGTGAAGACGGCTCAAGGTAGGGTGACCTTCAGGGGGTTAGTGTTAGTTTTTTTAAGGGGGGTTTGGGTGGGTTTTAGAATAGGGTTGAGTGTGTGGGTGGTGGGTTTTAATTTTGGGGGGGTTGTATTTCTTTTTTTACAGGTAAAAGAGCTGATTACTTTGGGGCAATGCCCCGCAAAAAGCCCTTTTAAGGGCTATTTGTAATTTAGTATAGGGTAGGGAATTTTATTATTTTGGGGGGCTTTTTTATTTTATTAGGGGGCTTAGATTAGGTGTAATTATTTTAAAATTCCTGTAATTTATTTTTTATTTTCTGTAATTTAGTGTTTGTTTTTTTTGTAATTTAGTTAATTTTATTTAATTTTATTTAATTGTAGGTAATTGTATTTAATTAATTTAATTTATTTAATTGTAGTGTAGTGTTAGGTGTAATTGTAACTTAGGTTAGGATTTATTTTACAGGTTATTTTGTCTTTATTTTAACTAGGTAGTTATTAAATAGTTAATAACTATTTAATAACTATTGTACCTAGTTAAAATAACTACAAACTTGCCTGTAAAATAAAAATAAACCCTGAGATAGCTACAATGTAATTATTAGTTATATTGTAGCTAGTTTAGGGTTTATTTTATAGGTAAGTATTTAGTTTTAAATAGGAATAATTTAGTTATTAATAGTAATATTTATTTAGATGTATTTAAATTATATTTAAGTTAGGGGGGTGTTAGGGTTAGACTTAGGTTTAGGGGTTAATAACTTTAATATAGTGGCGGCGGTGTAGGGGGGGCGGGATAGGGGTTAATAAGTTTAATGTAGGTGGCGGCAGTGTAGGGGGGCAGATTAGGGGTTAATAAATGTAATGTAAGTGGAGGTGGGCTCCGGGAGCGGCGGTTTAGGGGTTAAACATTTTATTTAGTTGCGGCGGGGTCCGGGAGCGACAGGATAGGGGTTAAAAAGTTTATGTAGGTGGCGGCGGTATAGGGGGCGGTGGGCTCCAGGTTTAGGGGTTAATAACTTTATTTAGTTGCGGGGGGCTCCGAGGACGGCGGTTTAGGGGGTAAAACAGTATCATGCTCATCTCTCCGTACTTGGTGCGCGGCTTTTTGACAGCTTTTTTGATAATTTTGGAGAGCGTATTCAGGTCCGCGGCAGCGATGTTAGGCGATCTTAGGCGAGCGTATTGGGCCCGTCGAATGCAGGTAAGTAGGCAGCTTGATAAATAGAGGCCATTGTGTGCAGATATCATGTAATGCTGCTTTTTACTATATAATGATATACAAAGCTTTTTTATGCAAATAAAAAGTGATTGTAATCCACACCAGTATTTTGTGTTATTGAAAACAAAATATCACAGAATAATAAGGAAAACATCATCAGACAGAAGCCAAATGTTGACAGTAAAAGTTAAACGCTGATAATTCAGATAAAGCAGCAATTTTACCCAACTTTCTAATTTAGTTCTATTATCTAATTTGCTTTGTTCTTTTGGTTTCCTTTGTTAAGGATTAAACTTAAGAGGCTGATATTAGCTCAGGGGCGTGCACGTGTATTTAGCACTCCGTGCAGCAGTGTTTGTAACTATGTATAACATTGCTATAAAAGTTCTTGCAAACTCTGCTGTCTGAAGATACATGCACGCTCCTGAGTTCACCTAGGATTACTCTTTAACAAAGGATACTAAGAGAACTAAGCACAAATGATAATATAAGTAAATTGGAAAGTTGTTTGAAATTTCCTGTTCTATCCACTCCATTTAAGTTTAATTTTGACTTTACTGTCTCTTTAACAGTACAAAAAACAATATCAAATTAACCCCCAACCTACACCAACCCAGATTATTAATCACCAGCAAGACTTTATACACAAACAATTTCTGTTACTTATATCATACTTAAATGGATAGGAAATTACACTTCTGATTCAGATATAATGTGTCATTTTAAGATACTTTTAATTTAACTTCTGTTATCAAATGTATTTTGTTCTTTTGGTTTTTTTTGCTGAAAACAAAATGTACATATTCCCAGCAGTAGAAATGTACTACTGGGAACTCACTGCTGATTGGTGGCTACACATAGGTGCATCTTGTCATTGGCTCACCAGATATGCTCAGCTAGCTCCCAGTAGTACATTGCTGCTCTATAGCTGACTTTGCAGGAGTTAAACATATAGTTATATACAATCAGTGATACAATAATAAACTGATCTAACATATTAAAACATTATTGCA
Source organism: Bombina bombina (assembly GCF_027579735.1). NCBI lineage: Eukaryota > Metazoa > Chordata > Amphibia > Anura > Bombinatoridae > Bombina > Bombina bombina. Next base: position 104,136,833 of record NC_069503.1, read on the forward strand.
CCTTTTATATCCCTTTAATTAATAACAGAAATAATTAATAAAAATTATATTCTAGGTAATCAATATCTTGTTAGATTTGTCACAATGTTATATTCATTAAACAAGGACTCACAAGATAGCACAAAGCTAGATCTGACTAAAGGGACAGTAAACACCTTGAGACTGTAATATAAACTAATTATTCCTAGGAAAACAACTTTACCGTATACTTTCATTGTCTAATAGTATTGTTATATCAGCTGTGTTCCGGGATATTATCTGTGTGTCACAGACGTACAGTGACTAATAATGCAATAAACACATAGAAATAACTTCACTGACTCACTATTTATTGTCTAATAGTATTGTTATATCAGGTGTGTGCCGGGATATTATCTGTGTGTCACAGACGTACAGTGACTAATAATGCAATAAACACATAGAAATAACTTCACTGACTCACTATTTATTGTCTAATAGTATTGTTATATCAGCTGTGTGCCGGGATATTATCTGTGTGTCACAAACGTAGTGACTAATAATGCAATAAACACATAGAAATAAGTTCACTGACTCACTATTTAATGTCTAATAGTATTGTTATATAAGCTGTGTGCCGGGATATTATCTGTGTGTCACAGAGGTACAGTGACTAATAATTCAATAAACACATAGAAATAACTTCACTGACTCACTATTCAATGTCTAATAGTATTGTTATATCAGCTGTGTGCCGGGATATTATCTGTGTTTCACAAACGTACAGTGACTAATAATGCAATAAACACATAGAAATAAGTTCACTGACTCACTATTTAATGTCTAATAGTATTGTTATATCAGCTGTGTGCCGGGATATTATCTGTATGTCACAGACCTACAGTGACTAATAATGCAATAAACACATAGAAATAAGCTCACTGACTCACTATTTATTGTCTAATAGTATTGTTATATCAGCTGTGTGCCGGGATATTATCTGTGTGTCACAAACGTACAGTGACTAATAATGCAATAAATACATATAAATAACGTCACTGACTCACTATTTAATGTCTAATCGTACTGTTATATCAGCTGTGTGCCGGGCTATTATCTGTGTGTCACAAACGTACAGTGACTAATAATGCAGTAAACACATAGAAATAACTTCACTGACACTATTTAATGTCTAATAGTATTGTTATATCAGCTGTGTCCCGGGATATTATCTGTGTGTCACAAACGTACAGTGACTAATAATGCAATAAATACATAGAAATAACGTCACTGACTCACTATTTAATGTCTAATAGTATTGTTATATCAGCTGTGTGCCGGGATATTATCTGTGTGTCACAGACGTACAGTGACTAATAATGCAATAAACACATAGAAATAGGCTCACTGACTCACTATTTAATGTCTAATAGTATTGTTATATCAGCTGTGTGCCGGGATATTATCTGTGTGTCACAGAGGTACAGTGACTAATAATTCAATAAACACATAGAAATAACTTCACTGACTCACTATTCAATGTCTAATAGTATTGTTATATCAGCTGTGTGCCGGGATATTATCTGTGTGTCACAGACGTACAGTGACTAATAATGCAATAAACACATATAAATAACTTCACTGACTCACTATTTATTGTCTAATAGTATTGTTATATCAGCTGTGTGCCGGGATATTATCTGTGTGTCACAAACGTAGTGACTAATAATGCAATAAACACATAGAAATAAGTTCACTGACTCACTATTTAATGTCTAATAGTATTGTTATATCAGCTGTGTGCCGGGATATTATCTGTGTGTCACAGACGTACAGTGACTAATAATGCAATAAACACATAGAAATATCTTCACTGACTCACTATTTATTGTCTAATAGTATTGTTATATCAGCTGTGTGCCGGGATATTATCTGTGTGTCACAAACGTAGTGACTAATAATGCACTAAACACATAGAAATAAGTTCACTGACTCACTATTTAATGTCTAATAGTATTGTTATATCAGCTGTGTGCCAGGATATTATCTGTGTGTCACAAACGTACAGTGACTAATAATGCAATAAATACATATAAATAACGTCACTGACTCACTATTTAATGTCTAATAGTATTGTTATATCAGCTGTGTGCCGGGCTATTATCTGTGTGTCACAAACGTACAGTGACTAATAATGCAGTAAACACATAGAAATAACTTCACTGACACTATTTAATGTCTAATAGTATTGTTATATCAGCTGTGTCCCGGGATATTATCTGTGTGTCACAAACGTACAGTGACTAATAATGCAATAAATACATAGAAATAACGTCACTGACTCACTATTTAATGTCTAATAGTATTGTTATATCAGCTGTGTGCCGGGATATTATCTGTGTGTCACAGACGTACAGTGACTAATAATGCAATAAACACATAGAAATAACTTCACTGACTCACTATTTAATGTCTAATAGTATTGTTATATCAGCTGTGTGCCGGGATATTATCTGTGTGTCACAAACGTACAGTGACTAATAATGCAATAAACACATAGAAATAAATTCACTGACTCACTATTCAATGTCTAATAGTATTGTTATATCAGCTGTGTGCCGGGATATTATCTGTGTGTCACAGACGTACAGTGACTAATAATGCAATAAACACATAGAAATAAGTTCAGTGACTCACTATTTAATGTCTAATAGTATTGTTATATCAGCTGTGTGCTGGGATATTATCTGTGTGTCACAAACGTACAGTGACTAATAATGCAATAAACACATAGAAATAACTTCACTGACTCACTATTTAATGTCTAATAGTATTGTTATATCAGCTGTGTGCTGGGATATTATCTGTGTGTCACAAACGTACAGTGACTAATAATGCAATAAACACATAGAAATAACTTCACTGACTCACTATTTAATGTCTAATAGTATTGTTATATCAGCTGCGTGTCGGGATATTATCTGTGTGTCACAAACGTACAGTGACTAATAATGCAATAAACACATAGAAATAAATTCACTGACTCACTATTTAATGTCTAATAGTATTGTTATATCAGCTGTGTGCCGGGATATTATCTGTGTGTCACAGACATACAGTGACTAATAATGCAATAAACACACAGAAATAACTTCACTGACTCACTATTTAATGTCTAATAGTATTGTTATATCAGCTGTGTGCCGGGATATTATCTGTGTGTCACAGACGTACAGTGACTAATAATGCAATAAACACATAGAAATAATGTCACTGACTCACTATTTAATGTCTAATAGTATTGTTATATCAGCTGTGTGCCGGGATATTATCTGTGTGTCACAAACGTACAGTGACTAATAATGCAATAAACACACAGAAATAACTTCACTGACTCACTATTTAATGTCTAATAGTATTGTTACATCAGCTGTGTGCCGGGATATTATCTGTGTGTCACAAACGTACAGTGACTAATAATGTACTAAACACATAGAAATAACTTCACTGACTCACTATTTAATGTCTAATAGTATTGTTATATCAGCTGTGTGCTGGGATATTATCTGTGTGTCACAAACGTACAGTGACTAATAATGCAATAAACACATAGAAATAACTTCACTGACTCACTATTTAATGTCTAATAGTATTGTTATATCAGCTGCGTGCCGGGATATTATCTGTGTGTCACAAACGTACAGTGACTAATAATGCAATAAACACATAGAAATAAATTCACTGACTCACTATTTAATGTCTAATAGTATTGTTATATCAGCTGTGTGCCGGGATATTATCTGTGTGTCACAAACGTACAGTGACTAATAATGTAATAAACACATAGAAATAACTTCACTGACTCACTATGTAATGTCTAATAGTATTGTTATATCAGCTGTGTGCTGGGATATTATCTGTGTGTCACAGACGTACAGTGACTAATAATGCAATAAACACACAGAAATAACTTCACTGACTCACTATTTAATGTCTAATAGTATTGTTATATCAGCTGTGTGCCGGGATATTATCTGTGTGTCACAAACGTACAGTGACTAATAATGCAATAAACACACAGAAATAACTTCACTGACTCACTATTTAATGTCTAATAGTATTGTTACATCAGCTGTGTGCCGGGATATTATCTGTGTGTCACAAACGTACAGTGACTAATAATGTACTAAACACATAGAAATAACTTCACTGACTCACTATTTAATGTCTAATAGTATTGTTATATCAGCTGTGTGCTGGGATATTATCTGTGTGTCACAGACGTACAGTGACTAATAATGCAATAAACACACAGAAATAAGCTCACTGACTCACTATTTAATGTTGAAGCCGTTTAATGTTTCTCTGTCCCCTGCAAGTGATCTGCTTGCTTGCGGTATGTCTGGGCATTCACCTTTCACCTCCAGTTGAATTATTGATCCGTACGCAGAAAGAGCATCCCACTCGCTTGTGCTACTAGTCGCTTCCGGTCATGGCGAGTTTCCTGTGTTGCTTTAGGTTTCCTCCGGCAGCTGCACGCCAACACTACAGTGGTACAAAGGGTCCCCACTATTATAGTGATTCCTCTATTCACTACATATAAACTGTAATAAACAAACAGCAGGGAACAGTCCTATGGATGAAAGTTCCAGTGAACATTCAAATTAATGTTACAGAATTCTGCACAATGTACAAAATTATGTAACATTAACCTAGCAACACCTGCAAAATAAAAAAGGATTTTAAAGTTTTAACCCCCAAACCCGTACTTCAACAGCTCATCACATGCACACAGTCTAATCTCAGTGAAATCAGTCATACTTTTGAACTACATGTAGCACGCTCCTGCACTGGGTAAAGCAGCCGACAGCCTTACTCAGAATGGGAATGCGCTACATGTAGTACAACTGTACGATCTGATGCACTATGATTAGACAAGCGTGCCTGTGACATTCTGTTGAAGGAACAGAAAAGGCTGGCGAGGAAGGTAAGGCAAAAATAGGTTTGAACATTGACTGGCTCTTTAAGACTGCTTTATTAGAAAGATGCAGCATTATCATGACTTCATCAGAGACATCTGACATAGCGCTTGATGAGCAAAACGCGTAAGAATGGTCCTGATAATCCTGATTTATTTCTAATAAAGTAGCAGTAAACCATAGGACTGTTTTGTGCCTTTTGCTTTATTTATTACATTTACCTTCAATATTTATTTTGCCTCATTTTCTTATAACTTAAGCTTGAAAAAGTTTCAGTCCTGAAAACTAAACATGCACATAGCAGCATCACATATCTGCTCAGAAGTGACTTCGTTTTGATCCAGGAGTTATATCTTACTGTAAGGTATAGGGGGGTAGTTATCAATGCGTCTACTTTTCCTGCCTTCGCCGGCCCAATACGCCCGCCTAAGCTCGCCTCACATCGCCGCCGTGGACCTGCAAAAATTCGCCTAAGTTATCAAAAAAGCTGTCAAAAAGCCGCGCACCAAGTACGGGGCGATGAGCAGCGGACTGTGATAGTTATCACTCGTCCGATCTCGCTGCTCTTCGGCTTTTTTACAGCTTTCTTGCTAGCCTGTCACTAAGCACCCACACTAAACTACACTGTTCTACCCCCTATACCGGCGCCCCCCCGGAACTAAATAAATTTAGTAACCCCTAAACCGCCACTCCTAGACCCCGCCGCAACTCTTATAAATGTATTAACCCCTAAACCGGCGCTCCCGGACCCCGCCGCAACCTATATTAAATTTATTAACCCCTATCATGCCCCCCCTACACCGTCGCCACCTATAATAAATTTATTAACCCCTATCCTGCCCCCCACTACACCGCCGCCACTGTAATAAAATTATTAACCCCTAAACCTAAGTCTAACACTAACCCTAAAACCCCCTAAGTTAAATATTAATTAAATAAATCTAAATAATATTTCTATTATGAACTAAATTAATCCTATTTAAAACTAAATACTTACCTTTAAAATAAACCCTAATATAGCTACAATATAAATAATAATTATATTGTAGCTATGTTAGGATTTATTTTTATTTTACAGGCAAATTTCAATTTATTTTAACTTGGTACAATAGCTATTAAATAGTTATTAACTATTTAATAGCTTACCTAGCTAAAATAAAGAGAAATTAACCTGTAAAATAAAAACTAACCTAAGTTACAATTAATATTATACTTTAATAAATTATTCCTATTTAAAACTAAATACTTACCTGTAAAATAAACCCTAAGATAGCTATAATGTAATTAATAATTACATTGTAGCTATCTTAGGATTTATATTTATTTTACAGGTAACTTTGTATTTATTTTAGCTAGTTAGAATAGTTATTAAATAGTTATTAACTATTTAATAACTACCTAGCTAAAAGAAATACAAAATTACCTGTAAAATAAATCCTAACCTAAGTTACAATTAAACCTAACACTACACTATCATTAAATTAATTAAATAAATTAACTACAAATAACTACAATTAAATACAATTACATAAACTAACTAAAGTACAAAAAATAAAAAAAATAAGTTACAAACATTTTAAAAATATTACAATTTTAAGCTACTTACACCTAATCTAAGCCCCCTAATAAAATAACAAAGCCCCACAAAATAAAAAAATGCCCTACCCTATTCTAAATTAAAAAAGTTCAAAGCTCTTTTACCTTACCAGCCCTTAAAAGGGCCTTTCGTGGGGCATGCCCCAAAAAATTCAGCTCTTTTGCCTGTAAAAGAAAAATACAACCCCCCAACATTAAAACTCAACACCCACATACCCCTAATCTAACCCAAACCCCCCTTAAAAAAACCTAACACTACCCCCCTGAAGATCATCCTACCTTGAGTCGTCTTCACTCAGCCGAGCAGCGATGGAACCGAAGAGGAGATCCGGAGCAGCAGAAGTTATCCTCCAAGGGGCGCTGAAGAAATCTTCCATCCGATGAAGTGATCCTCCAAGCGGCACTGAAGAAGTCTTCCATCCAATGAAGTGATCCTCCAAGCGGCGCTGAAGAAGTCTTCGATCCGGGCGATGTCATCTTCCAAGCAGGGTCTTCAATCTTCTTCTTCAGGATCCATCTTCATTCCGCCGACGCGGAACATCCTTCTTTCCCAACGGACTACCGACGAATGAAGGCTCCTTCCAAGATGGCGTCCCTTCAATTCCGATTGGCTGATAGGATTCTATCAGCCAATCAGAATTAAGGTAGGAAAAATCTGATTGGCTGATTGAATCAGCCAATCAGATTGAAGTTCAATCCGATTGGCTGATCCAATCAGCCAATCAGATTGAGCTCCCATTCTATTGGCTGTTCCGATCAGCCAATAGAATGCGAGCTCAATCTGATTGGCTGATTCAATCAGCCAATAAGATTTTTCCTACCTTAATTCCGATTGGCTGATAGAATCCTATCAGCCAATCGGAATTGAAGGGACGCCATCTTGGATGACGTCCCTTAAAGGAGCCTTCATTCGTCGGTAGTCCGTCGGGAAAGAAGGATGTTCCGCGTCGGCGGAATGAAGATGGATCCTGAAGAAGAAGATGGAAGACCCCGCTTGGAAGATGACATCGCCCGGATCGAAGACTTCTTCAGCGCCGCTTGGAGGATCACTTCATCGGATGGAAGATTTCTTCAGCGCCCCTTGGAGGATAACTTCTGCCGCTCCGGATCTCCTCTTCGGTTCCATCGCTGCTCGGCTGAGTGAAGACGACTCAAGGTAGGATGATCTTCAGGGGGGTAGTGTTAGGTTTTTTTAAGGGGGTTTGGGTTAGATTAGGGGTATGTGGGTGTTGGGTTTTAATGTTGGGGGGTTGTATTTTTCTTTGGGGCAAATTTTGTATTTCTTTTAGCTAGGTAGTTATTAAATAGTTAATAACTATTTAATAACTATTCTAACTAGCTAAAATAAATACAAAGTTACCTGTAAAATAAATATAAATCCTAAGATAGCTACAATGTAATTATTAATTACATTATAGCTATCTTAGGGTTTATTTTACAGGTAAGTATTTAGTTTTAAATAGGAATAATTTATTAAAGTATAGTGTAGTCTTAGGTGTAATTGTAACTTAGGTTAGTTTTTATTTTACAGGTTAATTTCTCTTTATTTTAGCTAGGTAAGCTATTAAATAGTTAATAACTATTTAATAGCTATTGTACCTAGTTAAAATAAATTGAAATTTGCCTGTAAAATAAAAATAAATCCTAACATAGGTACAATATAATTATTATTTATATTGTAGCTATATTAGGGTTTATTTTAAAGGTAAGTATTTCGTTTTAAATAGGATTAATTTAGTTCATAATAGAAATATTATTTAGATTTATTTAATTAATATTTAAGTTAGGGGGTGTTAGGGTTAGTGTTAGACTTAGGTTTAGGAGTTAATCATTTTATTAGTGGCGGCGGTGTAGTGGGGGGCAGGATAGGGGTTAATAAATTTATTATAGGTGGCGACGGTGTAGGGGGGGCAGGATAGGGGTTAATAAATTTAATATAGGTTGCGGCGGGGTCCGGGAGCGGAGGGTTTAGGGGTTAATACATATATTATCGTTGCGGTGGGTTCAGGGAGCGTCGGTTTAGGGGTTAACATGTTTATTATAGCTTGCGGTGGGCTCCGGGAGCGGCGGTTTAGGGGGTAAACACTTTATTTAGTTGCAGCGGTGTAGGGGGGGACAGATTAGGGGTGTTTAGACTCGGGGTACATGTTAGGGTGTTAGGCGCAGACAGCTCCCATAGGAATCAATGGGATGTCTGTCATCAGCGAACATGAACTTTCGCTATGGTCAGACTCCCATTGATTCCTATGGGATCCGCCGCCTCCAGGGCGGCGGATTGAAAACCAGGTACGCTGGGCCATAAAAGTGCCGAGCGTACCTGCTAGTTTTTTGATAACTAGCAAAAGTAGTCAGATTGTGCCGCACTTGTGTGCGGAACATCTGGAGTGACGTAAGAATCGATCTGTGTTGGACTGAGTCCGGCGGATCGAAGCTTACGTCACTAAATTCTACTTTTGCCAGTATCTAGGGCTTGATAACTAAGGCGAATCAGCCTCGCCACAAATACGCTGCGGAATTCCAGCGTATTTGAGGTTGACGGCTTGATAACTACCCCCCTTAATGTCTAGTTGATATGAATACTTTCCTTACATGCTTCGTCTTTTCAGTCCATAAAAAAGAGGTTTGGTATTGCAATCACTATCAGCTAGATTACGAGTTTTGTCGGTAAAGCCGTGCGGTGCTAACGAGCAGTTTTCAGTCACCGCTCACCTACAGACAACGCTGGTATTATGAGTTTTCTCAAACCCAGCGTTAGCCGCAGAAAAGTGAGCGGAGAGCAAAATTTAGCTCCACATCGCACTGTAATACCAGCGCTGCTTACGGTAGTGGTAAGCTGGCTAAACGTGCTCGTGCATGATTTCCCCATAGGAATCAATGGGGCAGAGCCGGCTGAAAAAAACCTAACACCTGCAAGAAAGCCGCGTTCAGCTGCTAACGCAGCCCCATTGATTCCTATGGGGAAATATATTTTATGTCTACAGCTAATACCCTAACATGAACCCCGAGTCTAAACACCCCTATTCTTACACTTATTAACCCCTAATCTGCCGCCCGACATCGCTGACACCTACATTATATTATTAACCCCTAATCTGCCGCTCCGGACACCGCCACCTACAATATACTTATGAATCCCTAATCTGCTGCCCCTAACATCGCCAACACCTACATTATATTTATTAACCCCTAATCTGCCACCCCCAATGTCGCCGGAACCTACCTACACTTAATAACCCCTAATCTGCCGTCCCCAATGTCGCTGCCACTATAATAAAGTTATGAACCCCTAAACCTAAGTCTAACCCTAACCCTAACACCCCCCTAACTTAAATATTATTTTAAAAACTCTAAATAAAATAACTACAATTAACTAAATTATTCCAATTTAAAACTAAATACTTACCTATAAAATAAACCCTAAGGCCTAGATTTAGAGTTGGGCGGTAGCCGTCAAAACCAGCGTTAGAGGCTCCTAACGCTGGTTTTTACCGCCCGCTGGTATTTGGAGTCAGTCAGGAAAGGGTCTAACGCTCACTTTCCAGCCGTGACTTTTCCATACCGCAGATCCCCCTACGCCATTTGCGTATCCTATCTTTTCAATGGGATCTTTCTAACGCCGGTATTTAGAGTCGTGGCTGAAGTGAGCGTTAGAAATCTAACGACAAAACTCCAGCCGCAGAAATAAGTCAGTAGTTAAGAGCTTTCTGGGCTAATGCCGGTTTATAAAGCTCTTAACTACTGTGCTCTAAAGTACACTAACACCCATAAGCTACCTATGTACCCCTAAACCGAGGTCCCCCCACATCGCCGCCACTATATTAAATTTTTTAACCCCTAATCTGCCGCTCCGTACACCGCGGCCACCTACGTTATCCCTATGTACCCCTAATCTGCTGCCCCTAACACCGCCGACCCCTATATTATATCTATTAACCCCTAATATGCCGCCCCCAACGTCGCCTCCACCTACCTACAATAATTAACCCCTAATCTGCCGACCGGAGCTCACCGCTACTATAATAAATGTATTAACCCCTAATCCGCCTCACTCCCGCCTCAATAACCCTATAATAAATAGTATTAACCCCTAATCTGCCGACCGGAGCTCACCGCTACTCTACTAAATTTTTTAACCCCTAAAGCTAAGTCTAACCCTAACACTAACACCCCACTAAGTTAAATATAATTTTTATCTAACGAAATAAATTAACTCTTATTAAATAAATTATTCCTATTTAAATCTAAATACCTGTAAAATAAACCCTAATATAGCTACAATATAAATAATAATTATATTGTAGCTATTTTAGGATTAATATTTATTTTACAGGCAACTTTGTAATTATTTTAACCAGGTACAATAGCTATTAAATAGTTAATAACTATTTAATAGTTACCTAGTTAAAATAATTACAAAATTACCTGTAAAATAAATCCTAACCTAAGTTACAATTAAACCTAACACTACACTATCAATAAATAAATTAAATAAAATACCTACAATTATCTACAATTAAACCTAACACTACACTATCAATAAATTAATTAAATACAATACCTACAAATAAATACAATGAAATAAACTAACTAAAGTACAAAAAATAAAAAAGAACTGTTACAAAAAATAAAAAAATATTTACAAACATTAGAAAAATATTACAACAATTTTAAACTAATTACACCTACTCTAAGCCCCCTAATAAAATAACAAAGCCCCCCAAAATAAAAAAATGCCCTACCCTATTCTAAAATTAAAATAGAAAAGCTCTTTTACCTTACCAGCCCTGAAAAGTTCCCTTTGCGGGGCATGCCCCAAAGAATTCAGCTCTTTTGCCTGTAAAAAAAAACATACAATACCCCCCCCCAACATTACAACCCACCACCCACATACCCCTAATCTAACCCAAACCCCCCTTAAATAAACCTAACACTAAGCCCCTGAAGATCTCCCTACCTTGTCTTCACCTCACCGGGTTCAGCAATCGGTCCAGAAGAAGGTCCGAAGTCTTGATCCAAGCGGCGGCTGAAGAACTCCATCATCGGGCTGAAGTCGGAAGTCCATCATCGGGATGAAGTCTTCTATCAAGCGGCATTTTCAATCTTCTTTCTTCCGGAGCGGAGCGGAGCCATCTTCTTCCCAGCCGACGCGGATCCATCCTCTTCAACCAACGCCTACTCGCCGAATGACGGTTCCTTTAAATGACGTCATCCAAGATGGCGTCCCTCGAATTCCGATTGGCTGATAGGATTCTATCAGCCAATCGGAATTAAGGTAGGAAAATTCTGATTGGCTGATGGAATCAGCCAGATTCAAGTTCAATCCGATTGGCTGATCCAATCAGCCAATCAGATTGAGCTCGCATTCTATTGGCTGATCGGAACAGCCAATAGAATGCAAACTCAATCTGATTGGCTGATTGGATCAGCCAATCGGATTGAACTTGAATCTGATTGGCTGATTCCATCAGCCAATCAGAATTTTCCTACCTTAATTCTGATTGGCTGATAGAATCCTATCAGCCAATCGGAATTCGAGGGACGCCATCTTGGATGACGTCATTTAAAGGAACCGTCATTCGGTGAGTAGGCTTCGGTTGAAGAGGATGGATCCGCGTCGGCTGGGAAGAAGATGGCTCCACTCCGCTCCGGAAGAAAGAAGATTGAAGATGCCGCTTGATAGAAGACTTCATCCCGATGATGGACTTCCGACTTTAGCCCGATGATGGAGTTCTTCAGCCGCCGCTTGGATCAAGACTTCGGACCCTCTTCTGGACCGATCGCTGAACCCGGTGAGGTGAAGACAAGGTAGGGAGATCTTCAGGGGCTTAGTGTTAGGTTTATTTAAGGGGGGTTTGGGTTAGATTAGGGGTATGTGGGTGGTGGGTTCTAATGTTGGGGGGGGTATTGTATGGTTTTTTTTACAGACAAAAGAGCTGAATTCTTTGGGGCATGCCCCGCAAAGGGCCCTTTTCAGGGCTGGTAAGGTAAAAGAGCTTTTCTATTTTAATTTTAGAATAGGGTAGGGATTTTTTTATTTTGGGGGGCTTTGTTATTTTATTAGGGGGCTTAGAGTAGGTGTAATTAGTTTTAAATTGTTGTAATATTTTTCTAATGTTTGTAAATATTTTTTTATTTTTTGTAACTTAGTTCTTTTTTATTTTTTGTACTTTAGTTAGTTTATTTCATTGTATTTATGTGTAGGTATTGTATTTAATTAATTTATTGATAGTGTAGTGTTAGGTTTAATTGTAGATAATTGTAGGTATTTTATTTAATTTATTTATTGATATAATTATTATTTATATTGTAGCTATATTAGGGTTTATTTTACAGGTAAGTATTTAGATTTAAATAGGAATAATTTATTTAATAAGAGTTAATTTATTTCGTTAGATAAAAATTATATTTAACTTAGTGGGGTGTTAGCGTTACGGTTAGACTTAGCTTTAGGGGTTAAAAAATTTAGTAGAGTAGCGGTGAGCTCCGGTCGGCAGATTAGGGGTTAATACTTGAAGTTAGGTGTCGGCGATGTTAGGGAGAGCAGATTAGGGGTTAATACTATTTATTATAGGATTATTGAGGCGGGAGTGAGGCGGATTAGGGGTTAATACATTTATTATAGTAGCGGTGAGCTCCAGTCAGCAGATTAGGGGTTAATTATTGTAGGTAGGTGGTGGCGTCGTTGGGGGCGGCAGATTAGGGGTTAATAAATATAATATAGGGGTCGGCTGTGTTAGGGGCAGCAGATTAGGGGTACATAGGGATAATGTAGGTTGCAGCGGTGTACGGAGCGGAAGATTAGGGGTTAATAATAATATGCAGGGGTCAGCGATAGCGTGGGCGGCAGATTAGGGGTTAATAAGTGTAAGGTTAGGGGTGTTTAGACTCGGGGTACATGTTAGAGTGTTAGGTGCAGATTTAGGAAGTGTTTCCCCATAGAAAACAATAGGGCTGCTTTAAGAGCTGAACGCTTCTTTTTTTCAGGTGTTAGGTTTTTTTTCAGCTCAAACGGCCCAATTGTTTTCTATGGGGGAATCGTGCACGAGCACGTTTTTGAAGCTGGCCGCGTCCGTAAACACCGCTGGTATTTAGAGTTGCAGTGGCAGTAAATATGCTCTACGCTCCCTTTTTGGAGCCTAACGCAGCCATTCTGTGAACTCTAAATACCAGCGGTATTTAAAAGGTGCGGGAGAAAAAAAGCATGCGTAGCTAACGCACCCCTTTGGCCGCCAAACTCTAAATCTAGCCGTAAGATAGCTACAATGTAACTAATAGTTACATTGTAGCTAGCTTAGGGTTTATTTTTATTTAACAGGCAAGTTTGTATTTATTTTAACTAGGTAGAATAGTTATTAAATAGTTATTAACTATTTAATAACTACCTAGCTAAAATAAATACAAATTTACCTGTAAAATAAAACCTAACCTAAATTACAATTACACCTAACACTACACTATAAATAAATTAATTAGCTAAATTAAATTAATTACAATTAAATCAAATAAAGTAAAGTACAAAAAAAAACTAAATTACAGAAAATAATAAAATAATTACAAGTCTTTAAACTAATTACACCTAATCTAATCCCCCTAATAAAATAAAAAAGCCCCCTAAAATAAAAAAGCCCTACCCTATACTAAATTACAAATAGCCCTTAAAAGGGCTTTTCTCTTGTAAGGTGCATCCAGTCCACAGGTTCATCCATTATTTGTGGGATATTCTCCTTCCCAACAGGAAGTTGCAAGAGGACACCCACAGCAGAGCTGTCTATATAGCTCCTCCCCTAACTGCCACTCCCAGTCATTCTCTTGCAACTCTCGACAAGATAGGAAGTATCAAGAGATATGTGGTGACTTAGGGGCCTAGTTATCAAGCCGTCAACCTCAAATACGCTGGAATTCCGCAGCGTATTTGTGGTGAGGCTGATTCGCCTTAGTTATCAAAGGCTAGAGACCGGCAAAAGTAGAATTTTGTGACGTAAACTTTGATCCGCCGGACTCAGATCGATTCTTACGTCGCTCCAGATGTTCCGCACACAAGTTGCGGCACAATCTGACTACTTTTGCTAGTTATCAAAAAACTAGCAGGTATGCTCAGCACTTTTACGGCCCAGCGTACCTGGTTTTCAAACCGCCACCCTGGAGGCGGCGGATCCCATAGGAATCAATGGGAGTCTGACCATAGCAAAAGTACAAGTTCGCTGCTGCCAGACATCCCATTGATTCCTATGGGAGATGTCTGCACCTAACACCCTAACATGTACCCCGAGTCTAAACACCCCTAATCTTTCCCCCTACACCGCCGCAACTAAATAAATGTATTACCCCCTAAACCGCCGCTCCCGGAGCCCACCGACACTATAATAAATATGTTAACCCCTAAACCGCCGCTCCCGGAGCCCACCGCAAGCTACTCTATACATATTAACCCCTAAACCGCCGCTCCCGGAGCCCACCGCCACCTACATTATACCTAGTAACCCCTATCCAGCCCCCCTTATACCGCCGCCCTCTATAATAAAGTTATTAACCCCTATCCTGCCGATCCTGCACCTCGCTGCAACTAAATAAATAGTTTAACCCCCTAAACCGCTGCTCCCGGACCCCCGCAACCTATATTAAATTTATTAACCCCTATCCTGCCCCCCTACACCGTCGCCACCTATTATACATTTATTAACCCCTATCCTGCCCCCCCTACACCGCCGCCACTGTAATAAATTTATTAACGCCTAAACCTAAGTCTAACACTAACCCTAACACCCCCCTAACTTAAATATTAATTAAATAAATCTAAATAATATTTCTATTATGAACTAAATTAATCCTATTTAAAACTAAATACTTACCTTTAAAATAAACCCTAATATAGCTACAATATAAATAATAATTATATTGTAGCTATCTTAGGATTTATTTTTATTTTACAGGTAACTTTCAATTTATTTTAACTAGGTACAATAGCTATTAAATAGTTATTAACTATTTAATAGCTACCTAGCTAAAATAAAGAGAAATTTACCTGTAAAATAAAAACTAACCTAAGTTACAATTACACCTAACACTACACTATACTTAAATAAATTATTCCTATTTAAAACTAAATACTTACCTGTAAAATAAACCCTAAGATAGCTACAATGTAATTAATAATTACATTGTAGCTATCTTAGGATTTATATTTATTTTACAGGTAACTTTGTATTTATTTTAGCTAGTTAGAATAGTTATTAAATAGTTATTAACTATTTAATAACTACCTAGCTAAAAGAAATACAAAATTACCTGTAAAATAAATCCTAACCTAAGTTACAATTAAACCTAACACTACACTATCTTCAAATGAATTAAATAAATTAACTACAATTAAATACAATTACATAAACTAACTAAAGTACAAAAAAAAAGCTAAGTTACAAAAAATAAAAAAAAATAAGTTACAAACATTTTAAAAATATTACAACAATTTTAAGCTACTTACACCTAATCTAAGCCCCCTAATAAAATAACAAAGCCCCTCAAAATAAAAAAATGCCCTACCCTATTCTAAATTAAAAAAGTTCAAAGCTCTTTTACCTTACCAGCCCTTAAAAGGGCCTTTTGTGGGGGCATGCCCCAAAGAATTCAGCTCTTTTGCCTGTAAAAGAAAAATACAACCCCCCCAACATTAAAACCCACCACCCACATACCCCTAATCAAACCCAACCCCCCCTTAAAATAACCTAACACTAATCCCCTGAAGATCATACTACCTTTAGTCGTCTTCACTCAGCTGAGCAGCGATGGAACCGAAGAGGAGACCCGGAGCGGCAGAAGTTATCCTCCAAGGGGCGCTGAAGAAATCTTCCATCCGATGAAGTAATCCTCCAGTCGGCGCTGAAGAAGTCTTCCATCCGGGCGATGTCATCTTCCAAGAGGCGCTGAAGAAGTCTTCTATCCGGGCGATGTCATCTTCCAAGCCGGGTCTTCAATCTTCATCCCGCCGACGCGGAACATCCTTCTTTTACCGACAGACTACCGACGAATGAAGGCTCCTTTAAGGGACGTCATCCAAGATGGCGTCCCTTCAATTCCGATTGGCTGATAGGATTCTATCAGCCAATCGGAATTAAGGTAGGAAAAATCTGATTGGCTGATTGAATCAGCCAATCAGATTCAAGTTCAATCCGATTGGCTGATTGGATCGGCGAGCTTAGGCGGGCGTATTGGGCCGGAAAAGGCAGGAAAAGTAGACACGTTGATAACTAGGCCCCTTAGTGTAGTTTTTACCTTCAATCAAGAGTTTGTTATTTTTAAACAGTCGTACTGTTTTACTCGCAGGCAGAAATTAGAAGAAGAATTTGCCTGGAGGTTGATGATCTTAGCGGTTTGTAACTAAGGTCCATTGCTGTTCTCACACATAACTGAAGAGTATGGGAAAGACTTCAGTTGGGGGAACGGTTTGCAGATTACCTGCCTTGAGGTATGTTCAGTATATTTATTTCTAGAGAGATGATAAGATCTAGAAAATGCTGACAGAGCCTTGTATAATTGAGGTAAGCCTGATGCAGTGATTTAACAATGACTGGGATCATGCTTACAAAAAAGGGTAATATTCATGTTAATACTCATATTTCTTAGTGACAAAACATTTACATGTTTTATAGAAAGAACGTTTTTTCTCTGAGGGTGATAAATCATTTTTTGGGGCCTAGTTTCCACATGGCTAGTCAGATACTCCTAGGAATATTTTCTTAAGGCCCTCTGACATCGAGTGCATGGTGGGAGGGGCCTATTTTCGCACTCTAGATGCGCAGTTCTTATTCAGACTGAGACATCCAGCTTCCCTAAAGGAGTCCTCTAGCATCTGAGGACAACTATAGAGGGCTTATTTCTTCCCTAAATCATATTTGAGGGCAGGTAGGAGCCACAGCAGGGCTGTGGCAAGGTGTTTAACTGTTTATTAACGTTTTTTAACGTTTTTCAAATCCGGTTTGGGGCCTAAAGGGTTAATCATCCATTTGCAAGTGGGTGCAATGCTGCTTTAGTCCCTTATACACACTGTAAAAATTTCGAAGAGTTTACTACTTTTTAACACTGTTTTGCAGTTTATGTGATAGTTTTTTTCTCTTAAAGGCACAGTACCGTTTGTTTAATTGCTGTTTCACATTTATTAAAGTGTTTTCCAAGCTTGCTGGTCTCATTACTAGTCTGTTAAACATGTCTGACATAGAGGAAACTCCTTGTTCAATATGTTTAGAAGCCATTGTGGAACCCCCTCTTAGAATGTGTACCAAATGTACTGAAATTTCTATAAATTATAAAGACCATATTATGGCGTTTGAAAGATTCATCACCAGAGGTTTCTCAGACTTACAAAAGGGAGGTTATGCCATCTAGCTCTCCCCACGTGTCAGAACCTATAACTCCCGCTCAAGTGACGCCAAGTACATCTAGCGCGTCCAATGCGTTTACCTTACTAGACATGGCGGCAGTTATGACTAATACCCTCACAGAGGTATTGTCCAAACTGCCAGGGTCAGCCAATCGGATTGAACTTGAATCTGATTGGCTGATTCAATCAGCCAATCAGATTTTTCCTACCTTAATTCCGATTGGCTGATAGAATCCTATCAGCCAATCGGAATTGAAGGGACGCCATCTTGGATGACGTCCCTTAAAGGAGCCTTCATTCGTCGGTAGTCCGTCGGTAAAGAAGGATGTTCCGCGTCGGCGGGATGAAGATTGAAGACCCGGCTTGGAAGATGACATCGCCCGGATAGAAGACTTCTTCAGCGCCTTCTGGAAGATGAAATTGCCCGGATGGAAGACTTCTTCAGCGCCGACTGGAGGATCACTTCATCGGATGGAAGATTTCTTCAGCGCCCCTTGGAGGATAACTTCTGCCGCTCCGGATCTCCTCTTCGGTTCCATCGCTGCTCGGCTGAGTGAAGACGACTAAAGGTAGGATGATCTTCAGGGGATTAGTGTTAGGTTATTTTAAGGGGGGTTTGGATTAGATTAGGGGTATGTGGGTGGTGGGCTTTAATGTTGGGGGGTTATATTTTTCTTTTACAGGCAAAAGAGCTGAATTCTTTGGGGCATGCCCCCACAAAAGGCCCTTTTAAGGGCTGGTAAGGTAAAAGAGCTTTGAACTTTTTTAATTTAGAATAGGGTAGGGCATTTTGTTTATTTTGGGGGGCTTTGTTATTTTATTAGGGGGCTTAGATTAGGTGTAAGTAGCTTAAAATTGTTGTAATATTTTTAAAATGTTTGTAACTTATTTTTTTTATTTTTTGTAACAGCTTTTTTTTTTTGTACTTTAGTTAGTTTATGTAATTGTATTTAATTGTAGTTATTTGTAGTTAATTTATTTAATTCATTTAAAGTTAGTGAAGTGTTAGGTTTAATTGTAACTTAGGTTAGGATTTATTTTACAGGTAATTTTGTATTTCTTTTAGCTAGGTAGTTATTAAATAGTTAATAACTATTTAATAACTATTCTAACTAGCTAAAATAAATACAAAGTTACCTGTAAAATAAATATAAATCCTAAGATAGCTACAATGTAATTATTAATTACATTGTAGCTATCTTAGGCCTAGATTTGGAGTTCGGCGGTAGCCGTCAAAACCAGCGTTAGAGGCTCCTAACGCTGGTTTTAGGCTACCGCCGGTATTTGGAGTCAGTGATTAAAGGGTCTAACGCTCACTTTTCAGCCGCGACTTTTCCATACCGCCGATCCCCCTACGCCATTTGCGTATCCTATATTTTCAATGGGATCTTTCTAACGCCGGTATTTAGAGTCGTTTCTGAAGTGAGCGTTAGAGCTCTAACGACAAAATTCCAGCCGCCTGAAAATAGCAGGAGTTAAGAGCTTTCTGGCTAACGCCGGTTCATAAAGCTCTTAACTACTGTACCCTAAAGTACACTAACACCCATAAACTACCTATGTACCCCTAAACCGAGCTCCCCCCACATCGCCGCCACTCGATTTAAATTTTTAACCCCTAATCTGCCGACCGCCACCTACGTTATACTTATGTACCCCTAATCTGCTGCCCCTAACCCCGCCGACCCCTGTATTACATTTATTAACCCCTAACCTGCCCCCCACAACGTCGCCGCCAGCTACTTAAAATAATTAACCCCTAATCTTCCGACCGCAAAGCGCCGCCACCTACGTTATCCCTATGTACCCCTAATCTGCTACCCCTAACACCGCCGACCCCTATATTATATTTATTAACCCCTAATCTGCCCCCCTCAACGTCGCCGACACCTGCCTACACTTATTAACCCCTAATCTGCCGAGCGGACCTGAGCGCTACTATAATAAAGTTATTAACCCCTAACCCGCCTC
Organism: Bombina bombina; assembly: GCF_027579735.1. NCBI lineage: Eukaryota > Metazoa > Chordata > Amphibia > Anura > Bombinatoridae > Bombina > Bombina bombina. Next base: position 104,156,708 of record NC_069503.1, read on the forward strand.
ACTAACCCTATCATAAATAGTATTAACCCCTAATCTGCCCTCCCTAACATCGCCGACACCTAACTTCAATTATTAACCCCTAATCTGACGACCGGAGCTCACCGCTATTCTAATAAATGGATTAACCCCTAAAGCTAAGTCTAACCCTAACACTAACACCCCCCTAACTTAAATATAATTTTAATCTAACGAAATAAATTAACTCTTATTAAATAAATGATTCCTATTTAAAGCTAAATACTTATCTGTAAAATAAACCCTAATATAGCTACAATATAAATTATAATTATATTATAGCTATTTTAGGATTAATATTTATTTTACAGGCAACATTGTAATTATTTTAACCAGGTACAATAGCTATTAAATAGTTAAGAACTATTTAATAGTTACCTAGTTCAAATAATAACAAATTTACCTGTAAAATAAATCCTAACCTAAGATATAATTAAACCTAACACTACCCTATCAATAAATTAATTAAATAAACTACCTACAATTACCTACAATTAACCTAACACTACACTATCAATAAATTAATTAAACACAATTGCTACAAATAAATACAATTAAATAAACTAGCTAAAGTACAAAAAATAAAAAAGAACTAAGTTACAAAAAATAATAAAATATTTACAAACATTAGAAAAATATTACAACAATTTTAAACTAATTACACCTACTCTAAGCCCCCTAATAAAATAACAAAGCCCCCCAAAATAAAAAATTCCCTACCCTATTCTAAATTAAAAAAGTTACAAGCTCTTTTACCTTACCAGCCCTGAACAGGGCCCTTTGCGGGGCATGCCCCAAGGATTTCAGCTCTTTTGCCTGTAAAAAGAAACATACCATACCCCCCCCCAACATTACAACCCACCACCCACATACCCCTAATCTAACCCAAACCCCCCTTAAATAAACCTAACACTAAGCCCCTGAAGATCTTCCTACCTTGTCTTCACCATACCAGGTTCACCGATCCGTCCTGGCTCCAACATCTTCATCCAACCCAAGCGGGGGTTGGCGATCCATCATCCGGTGCTGAAGAGGTCCAGAAGAGGCTCCAAAGTCTTCCTCCTATCCGGCAAGAAGAGGACATCCGGACCGGCAAACATCTTCTCCAAGCGGCATCTTCAATCTTCTTCCATCCGGTGCGGAGCGGGTCCATCTTGAAGCAGGCGACGCGGATCCATCCTCTTCTTCCGTTGTCTCCTGAAGAATGACGGTTCCTTTAAGGGACGTCATCCAAGATGGCGTCCCTCGAATTCCGATTGGCTGATAGGATTCTATCAGCCAATCGGAATTAAGGTAGGAATTTTCTGATTGGCTGATGGAATCAGCCAATCAGAATCAAGTTCAATCCGATTGGCTGATCCAATCAGCCAATCAGATTGAGCTCGCATTCTATTGGCTGATTGGAACAGCCAATAGAATGCGAGCTCAATCTGATTGGCTGATTGGATCAGCCAATCGGATTGAACTTGATTCTGATTGGCTGATTCCATCAGCCAATCAGAAAATTCCTACCTTAATTCCGATTGGCTGATAGAATCCTATCAGCCAATCGGAATTCGAGGGACGCCATCTTGGATGACGTCCCTTAAAGGAACCGTCATTCGTCGGGAGACAACGGAAGAAGAGGATGGATCCGCGTCGCCTGCTTCAAGATGGACCCGCTCCGCACCGGATGGAAGAAGATTGAAGATGCCGCTTGGAGAAGATGTTTGCCGGTCCGGATGTCCTCTTCTTGCCGGATAGGAGGAAGACTTTGGAGCCTCTTCTGGACCTCTTCAGCACCGGATGATGGATCGCCAACCCCCGCTTGGGTTGGATGAAGATGTTGGAGCCAGGACGGATCGGTGAACCTGGTATGGTGAAGACAAGGTAGGAAGATCTTCAGGGGCTTAGTGTTAGGTTTATTTAAGGGGGGTTTGGGTTAGATTAGGGGTATGTGGGTGGTGGGTTGTAATGTTGGGGGGGGGTATGGTATGTTTCTTTGTACAGGCAAAAGAGCTGAAATCCTTGGGGCATGCCCCGCAAAGGGCCCTGTTCAGGGCTGGTAAGGTAAAAGAGCTTGTAACTTTTTTAATTTAGAATAGGGTAGGGAATTTTTTATTTTGGGGGGCTTTGTTATTTTATTAGGGGGCTTAGAGTAGGTGTAATTAGTTTAAAATTGTTGTAATATTTTTCTTATGTTTGTAAATATTTTATTATTTTTTGTAACTTAGTTCTTTTTTATTTTTTGTACTTTAGCTAGTTTATTTAATTGTATTTATTTGTAGCAATTGTGTTTAATTAATTTATTGATAGTGTAGTGTTAGGTTAATTGTAGGTAATTGTAGGTAGTTTATTTAATTAATTTATTGATAGGGTAGTGTTAGGTTTAATTATATCTTAGGTTAGGATTTATTTTACAGGTAAATTTGTTATTATTTTAACTAGGTAACTATTAAATAGTTCTTAACTATTTAATAGCTATTGTACCTGGTTAAAATAATTACAAAGTTGCCTGTAAAATAAATATTAATCCTAAAATAGCTATAATATAATTATAATTTATATTGTAGCTATATTAGGATTTATTTTACAGGTAAGTATTTAGCTTTAAATAGGAATAAGTTATTTAATAAGAGTTAATTTATTTCGTTAGATTAAAATTATATTTAATTTAGGGGGGGTGTTAGTGTTAGGGTAGACTTAGCTTTAGGGGTTAATACATTTATTATAGTAGCGGTGAGGTCCGCTCGGCAGATTAGGGGTTAATAATTGAAGTTAGGTGTCGGCGATGTTAGGGAGGGCAGATTAGGGGTTAATACTATTTATGATAGGGTTAGTGAGGCGGATTAGGGGTTAATAACTTTATTATAGTAGCGCTCAGGTCCGCTCGGCAGATTAGGAGTTAATAAGTGTAGGCAGGTGTCGGCGACGTTGTGGGGGGCAGATTAGGGGTTAATAAATATAACATAGGGGTCGGCGGTGTTAGGGGCAGCAGATTAGGGGTACATAGGGATAACGTAGGTTGCGGCGGTTTACGGAGCGGCAGATTAGGGGTTAAAAAAAATATGCAGGTGTCAGCGATAGCGGGGGCGGCAGATTAGGGGTTAATAAGTGTAAGGTTAGGGGTGTTTAGACTCGGGGTACATGTTAGAGTGTTAGGTGCAGACGTAGGAAGTGTTTCCCCATAGGAAACAATGGGGCTGCGTTAGGAGCTGAACGCTGCTTTTTTGCAGGTGTTAGGTTTTTTTTCAGCTCAAACAGCCCCATTGTTTCCTATGGGAGAATCGTGCACAAGCACGTTTTTGAGGCCGGCCGCGTCCGTAAGCAACTCTGGTATCGAGAGTTGCATTTGCGGTAAAAAATGCTCTACGCTCCTTTTTTGGAGCCTAACGCAGCATTTGTTTAAACTCTCGATACCAGAGTTAAATTTATGGTGCGGCCAGAAAAAAGCCCGCGGAGCGTTAACAGCCCTTTTACCGCCAAACTCCAAATCTAGGCCTTAGGGTTTATTTTACAGGTAAGTATTTAGTTTTAAATAGGAATAATTTATTTAAGTAAAGTGTAGTGTTAGGTGTAATTGTAACTTAGGTTAGTTTTTATTTTACAGGTAAATTTCTCTTTATTTTAGCTAGGTAAGCTATTAAATAGTTAATAACTATTTAATAGCTATTGTACCTAGTTAAAATAAATTGAAAGTTACCTGTAAAATAAAAATAAATCCTAAGATAGCTACAATATAATTATTATTTATATTGTAGCTATATTAGGGTTTATTTTAAAGGTAAGTATTTAGTTTTAAATAGGATTAATTTAGTTCATAATAGAAATATTATTTAGATTTATTTAATTAATATTTAAGTTAGGGGGGTGTTAGGGTTAGTGTTAGACTTAGGTTTAAGGGTTAATAATTTTATTACAGTGGCGGCGGTGTAGTGGGTGGCAGGATAGGGGTAAATAAATTTATTATAGGTGGCGACGGTGTAGGGGGGGCAGGATAGGGGTTAATAAATGTAATATAGGTTGCGGCGGGGTCAGGGAGCGGCGGTTTAGGGGTTAAACTATTTATTTAGTTGCGGCGAGGTGCGGGATCAGCAGGATAGGGATTAATAACTTTATTATAGAGGGCGACGGTATAGGGGGGGGCAGGATAGGGGTTACTAGGTATAATGTAGGTGGCAGCGGTGTCCGGGAGCGGCGGTTTAGGGGTTAATACATTTATAAGAGTTGTGGCGGGGTCTAGGAGCGGCGGTTTAGGGGTTAGTAACTTTATTTAGTTGCGGGAGGCTCCGGGGACGCCGGTATAGGTGATAGAACAGTATAGTATAGTGTGGGTGCTTAGTGACAGGCTAGCAAGAAAGCTGTGAAAAAGCCGAAGAGCAGCGAGATCGGATGAGTGATAACTATCACAGTCCGCTGCTCATCGCCCCGTACTTGGTGAGCGGCTTTTTGACAGCTTTTTTTATAACTTAGGTGAATTTTTGCAGGTCCGCGGCGGCGATGTGAGGCGAGCTTAGGCGGGCGTATTGGGCCGGAAAAGGCAGGAAAAGTAGACACATTGATAACTAGGCCCCTTAGTGTAGTTTTTACCTTCAATCAAGAGTTTGTTATTTTTAAACAGTCGTACTGTTTTACTCGCAGGCAGAAATTAGAAGAAGAATTTGCCTGGAGGTTGATGATCTTAGCGGTTCGTAACTAAGGTCCATTGCTGTTCTCACACATAACTGAAGAGTATGGGAAAGACTTCAGTTGGGGGAACGGTTTGCAGATTACCTACCTTGAGGTATGTTCAGTATATTTATTTCTAGAGAGATGATAAGATCTAGAAAATGCTGACAGAGCCTTGTATAATTGAGGTAATCCTGATGCAGTGATTTAACAATGACTGGGATCATGCTTACAAAAAAGGGTAATATTCATGTTAATACTCATATTTCTTAGTGACAAAACGTTTACATGTTTTATAGAAAGAACGTTTTTTCTCTGAGGGTGATAAATCGTTTTTTGGGGCCTAGTTTCCACATGGCTAGTCAGATACTCCTAGGAATATTTTCTTAAGGCCCTCTGACATCGAGTGCATGGTGGGAGGGGCCTATTTTCGCGCTCTAGATGCGCAGTTCTTATTCAGACTGAGACATCCAGCTTCCCTAAAGGAGTCCTCTGGCATCTGAGGACAACTATAGAGGGCTTATTTCTTCCCTAAATCATATTTGAGGGCAGGTAGGAGGCACAGCAGGGCTGTGGCAAGGTGTTTAACTGTTTATTAACGTTTTTTAACGTTTTTCAAATCCGGTTTGGGGCCTAAAGGGTTAATCATCCATTTGCAAGTGGGTGCAATGCTGCTTTAGTCCCTTATACACACTGTAAACATTTCGAAGAGTTTACTACTTTTTAACACTGTTTTGCAGTTTATGTGATAGTTTTTTTCTCTTAAAGGCACAGTACCGTTTGTTTAATTGCTGTTTCACATTTATTAAAGTGTTTTCCAAGCTTGCTGGTCTCATTACTAGTCTGTTAAACATGTCTGACATAGAGGAAACTCCTTGTTCAATATGTTTAGAAGCCATTGTGGAACCCCCTCTTAGAATGTGTACCAAATGTACTGAAATTTCTATAAATTATAAAGACCATATTATGGTGTTTGAAAGATTTATCACCAGAGGTTTCTCAGACTTACAAAAGGGAGGTTATGCCATCTAGCTCTCCCCACGTGTCAGAACCTATAACTCCCGCTCAAGTGACGCCAAGTACATCTAGCGCGTCCAATGCGTTTACCTTACTAGACATGGCGGCAGTTATGACTAATACCCTCACAGAGGTATTGTCCAAACTGCCAGGGTCAGCCAATCGGATTGAACTTGAATCTGATTGGCTGATTCAATCAGCCAATCAGATTTTTCCTACCTTAATTCCGATTGGCTGATAGAATCCTATCAGCCAATCGGAATTGAAGGGACGCCATCTTGGATGACGTCCCTTAAAGGAGCCTTCATTCGTCGGTAGTCCGTCGGTAAAGAAGGATGTTCCGCGTCGGCGGGATGAAGATTGAAGACCCGGCTTGGAAGATGACATCGCCCGGATAGAAGACTTCTTCAGCGCCTCTTGGAAGATGAAATCGCCCGGATGGAAGACTTCTTCAGCGCCGACTGGAGGATCACTTCATCGGATGGAAGATTTCTTCAGCGCCCCTTGGAGGATAACTTCTGCCGCTCCGGATCTCCTCTTCGGTTCCATCGCTGCTCGGCTGAGTGAAGACGACTAAAGGTAGGATGATCTTCAGGGGATTAGTGTTAGGTTATTTTAAGGGGGGTTTGGGTTAGATTAGGGGTATGTGGGTGGTGGGCTTTAATGTTGGGGGGGTTATATTTTTCTTTTACAGGCAAAAGAGCTGAATTCTTTGGGGCATGCCCCCACAAAAGGCCCTTTTAAGGGCTGGTAAGGTAAAAGAGCTTTGAACTTTTTTAATTTAGAATAGGGTAGGGCATTTTTTTATTTTGGGGGGCTTTGTTATTTTATTAGGGGGCTTAGATTAGGTGTAAGTAGCTTAAAATTGTTGTAATATTTTTAAAATGTTTGTAACTTATTTTTTTTATTTTTTGTAACTTAGCTTTTTTTTTTTGTACTTTAGTTAGTTTATGTAATTGTATTTAATTGTAGTTATTTGTAGTTAATTTATTTAATTCATTTAAAGTTAGTGAAGTGTTAGGTTTAATTGTAACTTAGGTTAGGATTTATTTTACAGGTAATTTTGTATTTCTTTTAGCTAGGTAGTTATTAAATAGTTAATAACTATTTAATAACTATTCTAACTAGCTAAAATAAATACAAAGTTACCTGTAAAATAAATATAAATCCTAAGATAGCTACAATGTAATTATTAATTACATTGTAGCTATCTTAGGGTTTTATTTTACAGGTAAGTATTTAGTTTTAAATAGGAATAATTTATTTAAGTATAGTGTAGTGTTAGGTGTAATTGTAACTTAGGTTAGTTTTTATTTTACAGGTAAATTTCTCTTTATTTTAGCTAGGTAAGCTATTAAATAGTTAATAACTATTTAATAGCTATTGTACCTAGTTAAAATAAATTGAAAGTTACCTGTAAAATAAAAATAAATCCTAAGATAGCTACAATATAATTATTATTTATATTGTAGCTATATTAGGGTTTATTTTAAAGGTAAGTATTTAGTTTTAAATAGGATTAATTTAGTTCATAATAGAAATATTATTTAGATTTATTTAATTAATATTTAAGTTAGGGGGGTGTTAGGGTTAGTGTTAGACTTAGGTTTAGGGGTTAATAATTTTATTACAGTGGCGGCGGTGTAGTGGGTGGCAGGATAGGGGTAAATAAATTTATTATAGCTGGCGACGGTGTAGGGGGGGCAGGATAGGGGTTAATAAATGTAATATAGGTTGCGGCGGGGTCAGGGAGCGGCGGTTTAGGGGTTAAACTATTTATTTAGTTGCGGCGAGGTGCGGGATCAGCAGGATAGGGATTAATAACTTTATTATAGAGGGCAACGGTATAGGGGGGGCAGGATAGGGGTTACTAGGTATAATGTAGGTGGCAGCGGTGTCCGGGAGCAGCGGTTTAGGGGTTAATACATTTATAAGAGTTGTGGCGGGGTCTAGGAGCGGCGGTTTAGGGGTTAGTAACTTTATTTAGTTGCGGGAGGCTCCAGGGACGCCGGTATAGGTGGTAGAACAGTATAGTATAGTGTGGGTGCTTAGTGACAGGCTAGCAAGAAAGCTGTGAAAAAGCCGAAGAGCAGCGAGATCGGATGAGTGATAACTATCACAGTCCGCTGCTCATCGCCCCGTACTTGGTGAGCGGCTTTTTGACAGCTTTTTTGATAACTTAGGCGAATTTTTGCAGGTCCGCGGCGGCGATGTGAGGCGAGCTTAGGCGGGCGTATTGGGCCGGAAAAGGCAGGAAAAGTAGACACATGATAAACTAGGCCCCTTAGTGTAGTTTTTACCTTCAATCAAGAGTTTGTTATTTTTAAACAGTCGTACTGTTTTACTCGCAGGCAGAAATTAGAAGAAGAATTTGCCTGGAGGTTGATGATCTTAGCGGTTTGTAACTAAGGTCCATTGCTGTTCTCACACATAACTGAAGAGTATGGGAAAGACTTCAGTTGGGGGAACGGTTTGCAGATTACCTGCCTTGAGGTATGTTCAGTATATTTATTTCTAGAGAGATGATAAGATCTAGAAAATGCTGACAGAGCCTTGTATAATTGAGGTAAGCCTGATGCAGTGATTTAACAATGACTGGGATCATGCTTACAAAAAAGGGTAATATTCATGTTAATACTCATATTTCTTAGTGACAAAGCGTTTACATGTTTTATAGAAAGAACGTTTTTTCTCTGAGGGTGATAAATCGTTTTTTTGGGGCCTAGTTTCCACATGGCTAGTCAGATACTCCTAGGAATATTTTCTTAAGGCCCTCTGACATCGAGTGCATGGTGGGAGGGGCCTATTTTCGCGCTCTAGATGCGCAGTTCTTATTCAGACTGAGACATCCAGCTTCCCTAAAGGAGTCCTCTGGCATCTGAGGACCACTCTAGAGGGCTTATTTCTTCCCTAAATCATATTTGAGGGCAGGTAGGAGCCACAGCAGGGCTGTGGCAAGGTGTTTAACTGTTTATTAACGTTGTTTAACGTTTTTCAAATCCGGTTTGAGGCCTAAAGGGTTAATCATCCATTTGCAAGTGGGTGCAATGCTGCTTTAGTCCCTTATACACACTGTAAACATTTCGAAGAGTTTACTACTTTTTAACACTGTTTTGCAGTTTATGTGATAGTTTTTTTCTCTTAAAGGCACAGTACCGTTTGTTTAATTGCTGTTTCACATTTATTAAAGTGTTTTCCAAGCTTGCTGGTCTCATTACTAGTCTGTTAAACATGTCTGACATAGAGGAAACTCCTTGTTCAATATGTTTAGAAGCCATTGTGGAACCCCCTCTTAGAATGTGTACCAAATGTACTGAAATTTCTATAAATTATAAAGACCATATTATGGCGTTTGAAAGATTTATCACCAGAGGTTTCTCAGACTTACAAAAGGGAGGTTATGCCATCTAGCTCTCCCCACGTGTCAGAACCTATAACTCCCGCTCAAGTGACGCCAAGTACATCTAGCGCGTCCAATGCGTTTACCTTACTAGACATGGCGGCAGTTATGACTAATACCCTCACAGAGGTATTGTCCAAACTGCCAGGGTTACAGGGAAAGCGAGACAGCTCTGGGGCTAGAAAAAATACAGAGCTTTCTGACGCTTTAGTAGCTATGTCCGATATACCCTCACAATGCTCCGAAGCCGTGGCAAGGGAGTTGCTATCTGAGGATGAGATTTCAGAATCAGGGAAGACGTTACTTCAGTCCGATTCTGAAATGACAGCCTTTAAATTTAAGCTTGAACACCTCCGCTTATTGCTCAGGGAGGTTTTAGCGACTCTGGATGACTGTGACCCCATTGTAGTTTCAGAGAAATTGTGTAAAATGGACAAATACTTTGCAGTGCCTGTTTACACTGATGTCTTTCCAGTCCCTAAGAGGTTTTCGGAAATTATTACTAAGGAATGGGATAGACCAGGTGTTCCGTTCTCTCCCCCTCCTGCTTTTAAAAAGATGTTTCCCATAGATGTCTCTATACGGGACTCATGGCAGACAGTCCCTAAGGGGAAGGGTGCTGTTTCTACCCTAGCTAAGCGTACAACTATCCCCATCGAAGACAGTTGTGCTTTCTTAGATCCTATGAATAAAAAATTGGAGGGTCTCCTTAAGAAAATTTTTATCCATCAAGGTTTTATTCTCCAGCCTCTTGCATGCATTGCCCAGTTACTGCTGCAGCGGCTTTTTGGTTCGAGTCTCTTGAGGAGGCTCTACAGGTGGAGACCCCCGTTAGATGATATTTTAGACAGGATTAAAGCTCCTTTATTTCTGACGCCGTTTTTCATCTAACCAAACTAACGGCTAAGAATTCAGGTTTTGCCATTCTGGCACGCAGGGCGCTATGGCTTAAGTCCTGGTCAGCAGACGTTACTTCAAAGTCTAAGCTTCTTAACATCCCCTTCAAAGGACAGACCCTTTTCGGGCCGGGCCTGAAGGAGATCATTTCTGATATTACTGGAGGAAAAGGTCACGCCCTTCCTCAGGATAGGTCCAATAAATTAAGGACCAAACAGAATAATTTTCGTTCATTTCGAAACTTCAAAAGTGGCGCAGCTTCAGCTTCCTCTAATGTAAAACAAGAGGGAAATTTCACCCAGTCCAAACCAGTCTGGAGACCGAACCAGGCTTGGAACAAGGGGAAGCAGGCCAAAAAACCTGCTGCTGCCTCTAAGACAGCATGAAGGAGTAGCCCCCGATCCGGGACCGGATCTAGTAGGGGCAGACTTTCTCTCTTCGCCCAGGCTTGGGCAAGAGACGTCCAGGATCCCTGGGCATTAGAGATTGTTTCCCAGGGATATCTTCTTGACTTCAAAGCTTCATCTCCAAAGGGGAGATTTCATCTCTCACAATTATCTGTAAACCAGATAAAGAGAGAGGCATTCTTACGTTGTGTTCAAGACCTACTGGTTATGGGAGGGCTCCACCCAGTTCCAAGGGAGGAACAGGGGGCAGGGCTTCTATTCAAATCTGTTTATAGTTCCCAAAAAAGAGGGAACTTTCAGACCAATCTTGGATCTCAAGATCCTAAACAAATTTCTCAGGGTCTCATCCTTCAAGGTGGAGACTATCCGACCATCCTCCCTATGATCCAGGAGGTTCAATATATGACTACCGTGAACTTAAAGGATGCTTATATCCACATTCCGATTCAAATAAATCATCATCAGTTCCTCAGGTTCGCCTTCTTAGACAGGCATTACCAACTGGTGGCTCTTCCCTTCAGGTTAGCCATGGCACCAAGAATCTTTACGAAGGTTCTAGGGTCCCTACTGGCGGTTCTAAGGCCACGGGGCATAGCGGTGGCTCCTTACCTAGACGACATTCTGATACAGGTGTCGACTTTTCAAATCGTCAAGTCCCATACGGACATTGTTCTGGCCTTTCTGAGTTCTCACGGGTGGAAGGTGAATGAAGAAAAGATTTCTCTCTCCCCTCTCACAAGAGTTTCCTTCCTAGGAACACTGATAGTTTCAGTAGAAATGAAATTTTTTCTGACAGAGGTCAGGTTATCAAAGCTTCTAACTTCCTGCCGTGCTCTTCATTCCACTTCTCGGCCGTCAGTGGCTCAGTGTATGGAAGTAATCGGCCTAATGGTAGCGGCAATGGACATTGTTCCATTTGCCCGCATACATCTCAGACCACTGCAACTTTGCATGCTCAATCAGTGGAATGGGGACTACACAGATTTGTCCCCTCTGCTAAATCTGGATCAAGAGAACAGGGATTCTCTTCTCTGGTGGTTATCTCAGGTCCATCTGTCCAGGGGGAATGAGTTTCTGCAGGCCAGAGTGGACTATAGTGATGACAGACGCCAGCCTTCTGGGCTGGGGCACAGTCTGAAACTCCTGAAGGCTCAGGGTTCGTGGACTCAGGAGAAAGCCCTCCTTCCGATAAACATTCTGGAACTGAGAGCGATATTCAATGCTCTTCAGGCTTGGCCTCAACTAGCTGCGGTCATGTTCATCAGATTTCAGTCGGACAATATCACGACTGTAGCCTATATCAACCTTCAGGGGGAACAAGAAGCCCCCTGGCAATGTTGGAGGTTTCAAAGATAATTCTATGGGCAGAGATTCACTCTTGCCATCTCTCAGCTATCCATATCCCAGAGTAGAGAACTGGGAGGCGGATTTTCTAAGTCGGCATACTTTTCATCCGGGGGAGTGGGAGCTCCATCCGGAGGTATTTGCCCAGCTGATTCAACTATGGGGCAAACCAGAACTGGATCTGATGGGCGTCTCGTCAGAATGCCAAGCTTCCTTGTTACGGGTCCAGATAAAGGGATCCCCAGGCAGCGCTGATAGATGCTCTAGCAGTGCCCTGGTCCTTCAGCTTGGCTTATGTGTTCCCCACCATTTCCTCTCCTCCCTCGTCTGATTGCCAAGATCAAGCAGGAGAGAGCTTTGGTGATTTTGATAGCACCTGCGTGGCCACACAGGACTTGGTATGCCAGATCTGGTGGACATGTCATCCCTTCCACCATGGACTCTGCCGCTGAGGCAGGACCTTCTACTCCAAGGTCCATTTCAAACATCCAAATCTAATTTCTCTGCGGCTGACTGCTTGGAGATTTAACGCTTGATTTTATCAAAACGTGGTTTCTCCGAGTCGGTCATTGATTCCCTTAATTCAGGCTCGAAAGCCTGTCACCAGGAAAATCTATCATAAGATATGGTGTAAATATCTTCATTGGTGTGAATCCAAGGGTTACTCATGGAGTAAAGTCAGGATTCCTAGGATATTATCCTTTCTCCAAGGAGGATTGGAGAAGGGATTGTCAGCTAGTTCCTTAAAGGGACAGATTCTTGCTCTGTCTATTCTTCTGCACAAGCATCTGGCAGATGTTCCAGACGTTCAGGCATTTTGTCAGGCTTTTAGTTAGAATCAAGCCTGTGTTTTAAACCTGTTGCTCCGCCATGGAGTTTAAATTTAGTTCTTAAAGTTCTTCAAGGGGTTCCATTTGAACCTCTGCATTCCATAGATATCAAGCTTTTATCTTGGAAAGTTCTGTTTTTGGTAGCTATCTCTTCGGCTCGAAGAGTTTCAGAGAAACCTGCCTTACAGTGTGATTCCCCTTATCTGATCTTCCATGCAAATAAGGTAGTTTTGCATACCAAACCTGGGTTTCTTCCTAAGGTGGTATCTAATAAGAATATCAATCAGGAGATTGTTGTTCCCGTCACTGTGTCCTAATCCTTCTTCAAAGAAGGAACGTCTATTAAACAATCTTGACGTGGTTCGTGCTTTAAAGTTTTATTTACAAGCTACTAAGGATTTTCATCAAACATCTGCATTGTTTTTTGTCTACTCTGGACAGAGGGAGAGCCTAAAGACTTCGGCATCTTCTCTTTCTTTTTGGCTGAGAAGCATAATCCGTTTAGCTTATGAGACTGCTGGCCAGCAGCCTCCTGAAAGAATTACAGCTCATCTCCACTAGAGCAGTAGCTTCCACATGGGCTTTTAAAAATGAGGCCTCTGTTGAACAGATTTTGTAAGGCGGCGACTTGGTCTTCGCTTTCATACTTTTTTCTAAATTCTACAAATTGATACTTTTGCTTCCTCAGAGACTATTTTTGGGAGAAAGGTCTTGTAGGCAGTGGTGCCTTCTGTTTAAGTTCCTGCCTTGTCCCTCCCTTCATCCGTGTCCTAAAGCTTTGGTATGGTATCCCACAAGTAATGGATGAACCCGTGGACTGGATACACCTTACAAAGAGAAAACAAAATTTATGCTTACCTGATAAATTTTCTTTCTCTTGTGGTGTATCCAGTCCACGGCCCGCCCTGTCACTTTAAGGCAGGTGTTTTTTTATTTTAAACTACAGTCACCACTGCACCCTATAGTTTCTCCCTTTTTTCTTGCTTGTCGAATGACTGGGAGTGGCAGTTAGGGGAGGAGCTATATAGACAGCTCTGCTGTGGGTGTCCTCTTGCAACTTCCTGTTGGGAAGGAGAATATCCCACAAGTAATGGATGAACCCGTGGACTGGATACACTACAAGAGAAAGAAATTTATCAGGTAAGCATAAATTTTGTTTTTGCGGGCATTTCCCCAAAGTAATCAGCTCTTTCACCTGTAAAAAAAAATACAATACCCCCCAACATTACAACCTACCTCCCACACACCCAACCCTACTCTAAAACCCACCCAATCCCCCTTAATAAAACCTTACACTAACCCTTGAAGAATCACCCTACCTTGAGATGTCTTCACCCAACCGGGCCGAAGTTCCACAATGAAGCCGGGCGAAGTGGTCCTCCAGACGGGCAGAAGTCTTCATCGAAAGCTGGGAAGAAGAGGTCCTCCAGACGGGCAGAGGTCTTCACCCAGACGGCATCTTCTATCTTCATCCATCCGGCACGGAGCGGGTCCATCTTCAAGACATCCGACGCAGAGCATCCTCTTCTTTCTTTGATCGATGACTAAATGATGGTACCTTTAAGTGACATCATCCAGGATGGTGTACCTTCAATTCCGATTGGCTGATAGAATTCTATCAGCCAATCGGAATTAAGGTATAAAAAAATCCTATTGGCTGATGCAATCAGCCAATAGGATTGAGCTTGCATTCTATTGGCTGATTGGAACATCAGCCAATAGAATGCAGCCAATAGGATTTTTTTCATCCTTAAATCCGATTGGCTGATAGAATTCTATCAGCCAATCGGAATCTAAGGGACGCCATCTTGGATGACGTCACTTAAAGGAACCTTCATTCATCGGGAGTCGTCGGAAGAAGAGGATGCTCCGCGTCAGATGTCTTGAAGATGAAACCGCTCCGTGCCGGATGGATGAAGATAGACTATACCATCTGGATGAAGACTTCTGCCTGTCTGAAGGACCACTTCTGCTGGCCAATAGGATTGAGCTTGCATTCTATTGGCTGATTGGTACAGCCAATAGAATGCAAGCTCAATCCTATTGGCTGATTGGATCAGCCAATAGGATTTTTTCTACCTTAATTCCAATTGGCTGATAGAATTGAATTGAAGGGACGCCATCTTGGATTCATTTGATTTAATTGTAATTAATTTAATTTCGGTAATTAATTTATTTATAGTGTAGTGTTAGGTGTAATTGTAATTTAGGTTAGGTTTTATTTTACAGGTAAATTTGTATTTATTTTAGCTAGGTAGTTATTAAATAGTTAATAACTATTTAGTAACTATTTTACCTAGTTAAAATAAATACAAACTTGCCTGTTAAATAAAAATAAACCATAAGCTAGCTACAATGTAATTATTAGTTATATTGTAGCTAGCTTAGGGGTTTATTTTATAGGTAAGTATTTAGTTTTAAATAGGAATAATTTAGTTAATTGTAGTAATTTTATTTAGATTTTTTAAAATAATATTTAAGTTAGGGGGTGTTAGGGTTAGACTTAGACTTAGGTTTAGGGGTTAATAACTTTATTATAGTGGCAGCGACGTTGTGAGCAGCAGATTAGGGGTTAATAAATGTAGGTAGGTGTTGGCGATGTTAGGGACGGCAGATTAGGTGTTAATGATATTTAACTAGTGTTTGTGAGGCGGGAGTACAGCGATTTAGAGGTTAATACATTATTAAAGTTGCGGCGATGTCCGGTTCGGCAGATTAGGGGCTAAAATTTTTATTCAAGTGTTTGCGATGTGGGGGGCCTCGGTTTAGGGGTTAATAGGTAGATTATGGTTTTAGTGTACTTTTTAGCACTTTAGTTAAGAGTTTTTATACTACGGCGTTAGCCCATAAAACTCTTAACTACTGACTTTAAAATGCGGTAGGAGTCTTGACAGGAGAGGGTGTACCGCTCACTTTTAGGAAGACTCGTAATACCAACGTTAGGAAAATCCCATTGAAAGATAGGATACGCAATTGGCGTAAGTGGATTTGCTTTATTTTCGAGTCGCAAAAAAAAAAGTGAGTGGTACACCTGTAAAAGCAAGACTCGTAATACCAGCGGGCGTTAAAAAGCAGCGTTGGGACCTCTCACGCTGCTTTTTAAGGCTAACGCAAGACTCGTAATCTAGGCGTAGGTATACAAAGAGGCCCTATTTATTAAGCTGTCAACTGTGCTGCATTCGCCGGCACCAATACGCTTGCCTAACATCGCAGCCGTGGACCTGAATATGCTCTCCATATGCCCATACAAATGTCCTTTTCAGGGCAATGGGGAGCTTAGGTTTTTTAGATTAGTTTTTTATTTGGAGGATTGTTGTGTGGGTGGTGGTTTTACTGTTGGGGGTATTTGTATTTTCATTTACAGGTAAAAGAGCTGATTTCTTTGGGGCAATGCCCCGCAAAAGGCCCTTTTAAAGGGCCATTGGTAGTTTATTGTAGGCTAGGCTTTTTTTTTTATTTGGGGGGACTTTTTATTTTCATAGGGCTCTTAGATTAGGTGTAATTAGTTTTAAATATTTGATAATTCTTTTTTGTGTGTAACTTAGTGTTTGTTTTTGTAACTGAGTGTTTGTTTGTTTTTGTAAATTAGTTGTTATTTTTTTGTAACTTAGTAATTTTTTATATTAGATTTCAATAATTTGAGAAGAGTTAGGTTTTTAAATATATAATATATTTAATTTAATTTGTAGTTTAAAGTAATTTAGTATAACAGATAGGGTAGGCTAATTAATAGTTTAATATAGTTTAATGTAATTTTAGTATAACAGTTAGGGTAGGTTAATTAATAGTTTATTATAGTTTAATGTAATAGTATAATAGTTAGGGTAGGTTAATTAATAGTTTAATATAGTTTATTTTAATTCTATAGGTAAGTTTAAATTTATTATAAGATAGGGATGAGTTAATATTTAATATAAAGTTAGCGGGTTGTTAGGTTTAGGGGGTTAATAGGTTAATTTAATTTATGGCGATGTGGAGGGCCTGGTGGTTTAGGGGTTAATAGGTTTAGTTAAGTGGTAGTGATGTGGGAGGACAGAGGTTTAGGGGTTAATACATTTATTTTGTTACGGAGGGCTCCGCAAGCTGCGGGATAGGGGTTAATAACTTTATTTAGTTGCGGTGGGCTCCAGGAGCGGCAGGATAGGGGTTAATAACATTATTTAGGTTGCGTCGATGTCGGAGCGGCAGATTAGGGGTGTTTAGACTCAGGGGCTTATGTTAGGGTGTTAAGTGGTAAACGTTACAGTTTTTCTACCATAGAAATCAATGGGATATCGGGCAGCAGCGAACATGAGCTTTCGCTGCTTTCAGACTCTTATTGATTCCTATGGCATCCGCGGCCTACAGGGCGGCGGATAGAAAACCAGGTACGCTGGGTCGGAATATTGGCCGACGCGGACCTGTTAGAAGTTTGATAACTAGCAAAAGTAGTCAGATAGTGCCGAATTTGTATTCGGAACATCTGTAATGACGTAAGCATCGATCTGTGTCGGACTGAGACCGGCGGATCATATGTTACATCACAAATTTCAATTTTTGCCGGGTCTGTAGGGTTTGATAAATAAGGTGAATCAGGCTCGCCACAATTAGGCTGCGGAATTCCAGTGTATTTGCGGTTAAAGGCTTGATAAATAGGCCTTTATATCTGCAAGTGTTTGCTTAGATATAAATATTCTGTCTTATTTATAAATAATATTCAGCCAAATTTCGAGTTTTGCGTTATGGCTGGCAAGCTAATAACTTGCAAGCTATTTCTACCGCTCACCCTTAAAGCGATATGGTTGCTTTGAGGCTACATACCGCACCCAAATACAAGCAGTGTTTTGACGTGCTTGTGCACGATTTCCCCATAGACATAAATGGGGAGAGCCGGCTAAAAAAAAAGCTTAACGCCTTCAATTGCGAAGCATAAAGCTCCGTACGCAGCCCCATTGATGTCTATGAGGAAAAGAAATGTTATGTTTAAAACTAACACCCTAACATAAACACAGAGTCTAAACACCCCTAATCTGCCGCCCCGACATCGCCGCCACCTACATTACACTTATTAACCCCTAATCTGCTGCCCCCAATGTCGTCGCCGCCAACTACATAAATTTATTAACCCTTAATCTGCCGCCCCAATGTCGCCGCCACCACTATACTAAAGTTATTAACCACTAAACCTCTGGCCTCCCACATCACTAACACTAAATAAATTTTTTAACCACTAACGTAACCCTAAGTCTAACCCTAACCGTAACCCTAACACCCCCTAACTTTAATATAATTAAAATAATTCTAAATAAAACTTACTATTAATAACAAAATAATACCTAGTTAAAACTAAATACCTACCTGTAAAATTAAAACCTAAGCTAGCTACAATATAACTAATAGTTACATTGTAGCTAGCTTAGGGTTTATTTTTCTTTTACAGGTAAGTTTGTATTTATTTTAACTAGGTAGAATAGTTACTAAATAGTTATTAACTATTAATAACTACCTAGCTAAAATAAATACAAATTGACCTGTAAAATAAAACCTAACCTGAGTTACACTATCACCTAATATTACAATAAAATTAAATAAATTAAATTAACAAAATACATTTATCTAAATTACAAAAAAATAAACACTAAATTACACAAAATAAAAGAAGAAATTACCAAAATAAAACGAATTACTAATCTAATAGCCCTATCAAATAAAAAGCCCCTCAAAAGAAAAAAAAAACCTAGCCTAACCTAAACTGCCAATGGTCCTTTAATAAATAAATAAAAATAAAACCTAAGCTAGCTAGTGTAACTGTTAGTTATATTGTAGCTAGTTTAGGTTTTATTTTACAGATAAGTATTTAGTTTTAATAGGAATTAGTTATTAATAGTAAGTTTTATTTATATTTATTTTAATTATATTTAAGTTAGGGGTTTTAGGGTTAGGTTTAGGGGTTAATAGGTTTATAATAGCGGCGGAGTGGGCGGACAGCAGATTAGGGGTTAATAATATTTAAATAGTGTTTTTGATGCGGGAGGGCAGCGGTTTAGGGGTTAATAATTTTATTACAGCGGCGACGATGTCGGGGAGCGGCGGAATAGGGGGTTAATCATTTTTTAAGTGGCAGTGATGTCTGGAGCTGCAGATAAGGGGTTAATAATTTTATTTTAGTGTTTGTGATACGAAAGGGCCTCGGTTTAGGGGTTAATAGGTAGTTTATGGGTGTTAGTGTACTTTTTAATACTTTAGTTATGAGTTTTATGCTACAGATTTGTAACGTAAAACTCATAACTACTGACTTTAGATGGCAGTACAAATCTTGTCGGTATAGGGTGTACCGCTCACTTTTTGGCCTCCCAGGCAAAACTCGTAATACCGGCGCTATGGAAGTCCCATTGAAAAAGGACTTTTTTAAAAGTGCGGTACTGACATTGCGTGACGGCCAAATAAGTGTGCGGTACATCTATACCTACAAGACTTGTAATTGTGGCGTTAGGGAAAAAGCAGCGTTATATTCGTAACACAAAACGCGTAACCTGGCTGAGAGTTAATTGAAGGCTAAATACATAGCAATTTGTATATCTAGTTTGTCTAAAAAAATATAGTGAAAAAAATCTCTACTGGATTATAGTAATGATATAAAGTTCCCAAGAGCTAATACACAGATATGAATCACTTCTGTACAACAGTTAACTCTGCCTATGTCCAGAATGTGAGAGGGAAAATAAGGTTATAAGATGATAATTTCTCTATTAAAATTTACATAGAAAAATCTGTTATTTTAAACATTATAAACACTCTGAGGAAAGACATTATGGTGCCGATCATCTAAAGTTCTCTGGGATGGCGAGATTATTTAAGAATGAAAAAAACAGTGAAGGAGCCCCTGTTTCTCACCATTTTATTAAAAATGGGCCACTCTATAAACCAAATGAGGTTCCAAATAATAGAGTTTATAGCTATGCCGCGTAGGGTGGAGATAGAGAGCGTATCTTTAAACAAAGAGAATCCTTTTGGATTTGAAAATTTGGAACCATGGAGCCAGTCGGTCTTAACAGAGATTGGGATTTGTCTATCTGTCTAACTATGTAAATATGTTTTTTTTTGTTTTTTGTAATATTGCTGTTAATTATTTAGGCCCTTGTCTAATATTTGAATTAAATATAATGAAATAATTGGTCTCATTTGTATAGGAGAATGTTTCTTGTTTTTAATTGATGTGTAAAATTGCCTTTTAAAACACATTCGGCAGATTACGAGTTGTGCGTTAAGGTAAAAAACAGCGTTAACAGGTCCTAACACTGCTTTTTTACGCCCGCTGCTATTACAAGTCTTGCAGGTTTAGGGGCACCGGCACACTTCTTTGTCCTGACTGCAAAATGACTTACATAAACTTCGTAAGGTCTTTTTTCTATGGGACTTCCATAGCGCCGGTATAACCGCCGCACTCCCGCCTCGCAAACAATAGTTAAATAATATTAACCCCTAATCTGCTATCCCTAACATCGCCGCAACCTATCTACATTTATTAACCCCTAATCTGCCATCCCCAACGTCACTGCCACTATATTAATGTATTAACCCCTAAATCTAAGTCTAACCCTAACACCCCCTAACTTAAATATAATTTAAATAAATCTAAATAAAACCTACTATAATTAACTAAATTATTCCTATTTAAAACTAAATACTTACCTATAAAATAAACCCTAAGATAGCTACAATATAACTAATAGTTACATTGTAGCTATCTTAGGGTTTATTTTTATTTTACAGGCAAGTTTGTATTTATTTTAACAAGGTACAATAGTTATTAAATAGTTATTAACTATTTAATAACTACCGAGGTAAAATAAATACAAATTGACCTGTAAAATAAAACCTAACCCCTAACACAACAATACAATTAAATAAATTTAAACTAAATTAAATACAATTAAATAAATTAACTAAATTAAAAACAATGAAATAAATTAAATTAGCCTAAATCACAAAAACCCCACTAAATTACAGAAAATAAAAAACAAATTACAGATCTTTAACTTATTACACCTAATCTAATAGCCCTATCAAAATAAAAAAAAGCCCCCCCCAAATAAAAAAAACCCCTAGCCTTAACAAAACTATCAATAGCCCTTAAAAGGTCCTTTTGCGGGGCCCATTAGCCCCAAAGTAATCCGCTCTTTTACCTGTAAAAAAAAAATACAAACAACCCCCACAACAGTAAAACCCACCACCCACACAACAACCCCCAAATAAAATACTAACTAAAAAAACCTAAGCTCCCCATTGCCCTGAAAAGGGCATTTTGATGGGCATTGCCCTTAAAAGGGCAGTTAGCTCTATTGCAGGCCCAACCCTAACCTAAAAATAAAACCCACCCAATACACCCTTAAAAAAAAACCTAACACTAACCCCCTGAAGATCGACTTACAGTTCTGAAGACCGAACATCCATTCTCAAGGAAGCGGCAGAAGTCTTCATCCAAGTCGGGCCAAAGTCCCTCAACGAAGCCGGGAGGAAGTCTTCATCCAAGCCGGGGTGAAGTGGTCCTCCAGACAGGCAGAAGTTCTTCATCCAGACCAGCATCTTCTATCTTCATCCATCCGATGCGGAGCGGGTCTATCTTCAAGACATCCGACGCGGGAGCATCCTCTTCATCCGGAGTCTTCTTACTGAATGAGGTACCTTTAAGTGACGTCATCCAAGATGGCGTCCCTTAGATTCCAATTGGCTGATAGAATTCCTATCAGTCAATCGGAATTAAGGTAGAAAAAAATCTATTGGCTGATGCAATGTTTATTATAGTGGCGGCGATGTCCAGATTCGGGGTTAATATTTTTATTTTAGTGTTTTGCGATGCGGGAGGGCCTCGGTTTAGGGGGTTTAATAGGTAGTTTATGGGGTGTAGTGTACTTTTTTGCACTTTAGTTATGAGTTTTATGCTATGGCGTTTGTACCATAAAACTCTTAACTACTGACTTTAAAAGGCGTAGGGATCTTGGAGGTAGAGAGTGTACTGCTCACTTCTTTGGCCTCCCCAGGGACAGACTCGTAATACCGGCACTATGGAAGTCCCATAGAAAAAAGACTTTACGAAAGTTTACGTAAGTCGTTTTGTGGTAAGGCAAAGAAGTGTGCGGAACCCCTAAACCTGCAAGACTCGTAATAGCAGCAGGCGTAAAAAAAGCAGCGATAGGACCTTGTTAACTCTGCTTTTTTACCTTAACGCACAAACTCGTAATCTAAGCCATGAGTATTTCTAAATTTAGAAACTACTTAGCATGGGTGGTTTTTTGGTGGTTGTAGATGTGTAACAGATTTTTACGGGTCAAGTTAGAAAAGGACTGTTTTTGTTTCAATTTTTTAATCATATTTTATAAAAAAAAAATTATAGTAAAATAATTTGATATGAAAAAATAATAGTTTCTTTAGAAAGTCCATTTAATAGCGAGGAAAATGGTATATATTATGGTGGGACAGTTAAAGGGACAGTAAAGTAAAAAAAAAATCTTTCCATGTTTTTAAATAGGGCATGTTAATTTTAAACAACTTTCCAATTTACTTTTTTTACCAATTTTGCTTTGTTCTCTTGGTATTCTTAATTGAAAGCTAAATCTAGGAGGTTCATGTGCTAATTTCTTATACCTTGAAGACTTCCTCTAATCTGAAAGCATTTGACAGTTTTTCACCACTAGAGGGCGTTTAGTTCAATGTTTCATATAGATAACACTGTGCTCATGCATGTGAAGCTCCTAGGGATCAGCACTGATTGGCTAAAATGCAAGTCTGTCAAAAGAACTGAAATAAGGGGGAGGCAGTTAGCAGAGGTTTAGATACAAGGTAATCACAGAGGTAAAAAGTATATTATTATAACTGTGTTGGTTATGCAATATTCGGGAATGGGTAATAAAGGGATTATCTACCTTTTTATAAACAACAAAAAATCTGGTGTTTACTGTCCCTTTAATGAATAAGGGGAAAATTACAGCTAAACACAAACACCGCAGAAAAGTAAAAATAGCCCTGGTCCTTAACGGTAAGGAAATTTGAAAAATGGTCTGGCCTCTAAGGGGTTAATTTAAATATATTCAGCTTTACAGACATTTAACAATTTATATGTAGGTTTTTTTTTTTTACTATTTTCCTATTTAAAATTTTTTTTTTAGATGATGCTAATTATAACAAACCCACAAAACTGCAAGTCAGTTATTTTAGAAATTCCTGTAAAATGTTATATTAGGCTTTATGTTAACAAAATAGCAGAGCAATAAGTTTTGTGTATATGTATATAAGTATATATTATATGTATGGAAATAAATGTTACATATCTGTGGCGCGATCCGATAAACGGCGCAGGTTTCGGTGCAAGCGTGGAAACCTGTGCCGCCCGTAATTTCATCTTGCACATCGGGTGATTACATATATTTCGCCGGCATTTCCTAAGTGCCGTAAGTCGGATAAACTAGCGATGTCCAGAAATGAGCGTAAGTACAAATTTCTGGAGTCGCCAGTGACTTACGGCACTTTAGAAACTGCAGGCGCCTAACAAAAGTAACTAAAATTGTAAATCTCCTGTAACTGTTTAACACGCCTCCCCAAAATTAGCCCGACATGTATACCCCTATATCCGCAATAGCCGGATATGTGCTCTGGAAGCCGACTATTGGCGCCGAAATATAACCAGTGCTACCCTCCATTCGCCCGTCCAGACTCCACGGGTCTCCTGGGTGAGACCTCCAGCGTACTGACTGCTGGTTAAGAACGTCAGCCTGCTAGTGATGTTGCGAACAGTTCGCCGGAGAACAGTTCCCCGGTGAACATAGCTTGTTTGCGTTCGCAGCGGCAAGGCGAACATATGCAATGTTCGATCCGCCCCCCTATTCGTCATCATTGAGTAAAACTTTGACCCTGTATCTCACAGTTTTGCAGACACATTACAGCCAATCAGCAGCAGACACTCTCTCCCAGACCCTCCCAGCTCCTGGGCAGCAGCCATTTTAGATTCATTCTGATCCTGCATTCTTAGTGAGAGGAGGGATAGTGTAGCTGCTGCTGATTTTATAAGGAAAATTGATAGCTAGGCTAGTGTAATTCAGTGTCCACTACAGTCTTGAAGGACTCATCTGATCTCTGCTGTAAGGACAGCACCCCAAAAAGCCCTTTTTAGGGCTACATCAGTCGGTTTTTTTTTTTCTTTTTTTTCTTTGTATCTAATAGCAGTTGCCTGCCTGCCACTGCCCAGCCTGTGGTGTCAGGCCTCACAGCATATACTGTGCCCTACTTGCTCAGTGCCACCACTCATATCTGGTGTAAATTAGTGTAAATTTAAAGAAAAAAAAAACTTTTTACATCAGTCTGCTAGTGTAATCTAATTTCATTTGCCAGGCCAGCCTTGCCACTGCCAGCCTGCGTGTCAAGGCTCACAGCATATACTGTGCCTACTTGCTCAGTTGCCACCACCAGTCATATCTGGTGTAACATTAGTGTAAATTTAAAAAAAAAACTTTTACACCAGTCTGCTAGTGTAATCTAATTTCATTTGCCAGGCCCAGCCTGCCACTGCCAGCCTGTGTGTCAGGCTCACAGCATATACTGTGCCTACTTGCTCAGTGCCACCACCTCATATCTGGTGTAACATTAGTGTAAATTTAAAAAAAAAAAAACTTTTACATCAGTCTGCTAGTGTTAATCTAATTTCAGTTGCCAGGCCAGCCTGCCACTGCCAGCCTGTGTGTCAGGCTCACAGCATATACTGTGCCTACTTGCTCAGTGCCACCACTCACATTATCTTGTTTAATAGTAATGTAAGTGTACATTTTAAAAATAAAAAAACTATTTTGACTGTGAAACATCAGTCTGCTTTTTTGTGTCAGGCTCACAGCGTATACTGTGCCCACTGGTCCAGTGCCACCACTCATATTATCTTGTTTTATAGTAGTGTAAGTGTACATTTTAAAAATAAAAAAAACTATTTTGATTGTGAAACAATCAGTCTGCTTTTTTGTGTCAGGCCTCACACAGCGTATACTGTGCCCACTTGCCCAGTGCCACCACTCATATTATCTTGTGTAATAGTAGTGTAAGTGTATATTTTTAAAACTAAAATACTATTTTGATTGTTAAACATCAGTCTGCTTTTTTGTGTCAGGCTCACACACAGCGTATTACTGTGCCCACTTGCCCAGTGCCACCCTCATATTATCTTGTTTAATTGTAGTGTTAGAGTACATTTTAAAAATAAAAAAATATTTTGAATGTGAAACATAAGTCTGCTTTTTTGTGTCAGGCTCACAGCGTATACCTGTTCCCACTTGTCCAGTGCCACCACTCACATTATCTTGTTTATAGTAGTGTAAGTGTACATTTTAAAAATAAAAAACCTATTTTGACTGTGAAACATAAGTCTGCTTTTTTGTGTCAGGCTCACAGCCCGTATACTGTGCCCACTTGTCCAGTGCCACCACTCACATTATCTGTTTAATAGCAGTGTAAGTGTACATTTTTAAAAATAAAAAAAACTATTTTGACTGATGAAACATAAGTCTGCTTTTTTGTGTCAGGCTCACCAGCGTATACTGTGCCCACTTGTCCAGTGCCACCACACACATTATCTTGTTTAATAGCAGTGTAAGTGTACATTTTAAAAATAAAAAAACTATTTTGACTGTGAAACATCAGTCTGCTTTTTTGTGTCAGGCTCACAGGCGTATACTGTGCCCACTTGCCCAGTGCCACCACTCATATTATCTTGTTTAATAGTAGTGTCAGTGTACATTTAAAAAAAAATAAAAAAAAATTTGACTAGTGAAACATCAGTCTGTTTTTTTGTGTCAGGCTCACAGCGTATTACTGTGCCCACTCACCAGTAGCTTGCACGCATAGTAGCACTAATTGAAAAAAAAATGACAGGCAGAGGCCAGTCCAACCCACAGGGGCCGTCGTGGGTTGTGGTGCTGTGATTCCCTTTGGCCATAGAATAATGCCCAGTGTTAGGCCACGTACCATGAACACGAAAAGTTCTGTTGAAATAGTTGACTTTATAACACAGGACACCCAATCTTCTACAGCCTTCTGCTCGTCAACCTTGACGCACCATCCTCCTCCTCTAGCCTTAGCTTCGGGCAACCTCTCAACTTACCACTCGCCCGCCTGCTGCCACCCACCGACACCTAGCACCACAGCGCCTCATTTGATCTGTCAGAGGAGTTATGTACACCTCAGTGTGAAGGAAATGAGTGATGCGAAACCATCATTGACAGAGGATGTAGATAACTGTGATATGTCTCAGTCCGGCAGCATTACAGACATGGTACGACACACAGTGTGATGATGATGATGATGTTTGTACCCGCCGTTGCTTCCGTTGTTGAGTTGTCAGATACAAGTGAAGGGGGTTGATGATGACGATGCGTCCGTGGATGTCACGTGGCGCGCCAGTAGAAGAGAAGAAGAACAGGTGGAAAGTTCAGATGGGGAGACAGAGAGGAGACGAGTTGGAAGCAGGGGGAGGTCGTCGCAAGGAGCTAGTGGCACAGTCAGACAGCATGCATCGGCACCGGGGTCAGCCAGACAGCACGCCAATCAACGCATGCTGTTGCCCACACCAGAATGCCGTCATCGCAGAGCTCAGCCAGTGTGGCATTTTTTTATGTGGTCCTGCCTCTGACAACAGCAATGCCCATTTGCAAACCTGTGCCAAAAGAAACTGAGTTGTGGGAAGTCCAACACCCACCTAGGTACAACTGCTTTGCGAAGGCACATGAATCTCACATCACAAACGCCTATGGGATCAACACATGAGGACAAGCAGCACACAAACTCAAAGTCGCCATCCTCCTCCTGGTCCAGCATCTTCAGCCACGTCAACCACTGCTGTGCTCTTGCCCCCTCTCAACCATCCACCAATCACGGTCTCTCTTCCGGAGCATTTCCTGCTCATCTGCCGCAGTCAGGTGTCTGTCAAGGACATGTTTGAGAAAGCCAATGTCACCAAGTCACCCCCTTGCCCGGCGTCTGACTGCTGGCTTGTCTGAACTGTTAGCCCGCCAGCTTTTACCATACAAGCTGGTGGAGTCTGAGGCGTTTCAAAAAATTTGTAGCTATTGGGACACCGCAGTGGAAGGTACCCCCGGGCGAAATTTCTTTGCACAAAAGGCAGTCCCCAACCTGTACTCGATGTGCGAAAGGAAGTAATGGCATGTCTGGCACACAGCGTTGGGGCAAGGGTCCATCTGACCACTGATAGCTGGTCAGGTATATCACCTACACTGCACATTGGGTAAACCTGCTGATGGCTGCCAAGCATGGAATGCCTGGCTCTGCAGAGGAGGAGTTGGTGACACCGCCACGACTTGCAGGCAGGCCTGCTGCCACCTCCTCTACTCTTCCTACTCCATCCTCTTCCATAATCTCCTCGGCTGAGTCCTCTTCTGCTGCTGTGTCTTGCTCCACATCAACGGCACCCCCCCAGCTCCCCAGGTACTATTCCACATCCCGGATACGGCAGTGTCACGCCGTCTTGGGGTTGACGTGCCTGAAAGCAGAGAGTCACACCGCACCAGCACTCCTGTCCGCCCTGAACGCACAGGTGGATCAGTGGCTGACTCCGCACCAACTGGAGATCGGCAAAGTGGTTTCTGACGATGGAAGTAATTTGGTGGTGGCATTGAAATTGGGCAAGTTGACACATGTGCCGTGCATGGCACATGTGTGTGATCTGATTGTACAACGATTTGTGCATAAGTACCCCAGGCTTACAGGACGTCCTGAAGCAAGCCAGGAAAGTGTGTGGCCATTTCAGGCATTTCCTACACGGCCATGGCGCACTTGTCAGATATCCAGCATCGAAACAACCTGCCAGTGAGGCGCTTGATTTGCGACAGCCTGACACCCGTTGGAATTCAACCACTCCAAATGTTCAAACCGCCTGCTCCAACAAGAAAAAGCTGTTAAAGAGTATTTGTATGACCGGGTGGGCTAGAACAGCCTCTGGGGAGCTGGGGATTTTTTTTGCCACGTTACCTGGGACGCTCATGCGCAATGCCTGTAGGCTCATGCATTCCTTTTGAGGAGGTGACAAACCCAAGTCAGTCGCCACCGAAGGCACCATCAGCGACATCATCTACCATTTGTTTTCTTCCTGGAGCGTTGCCCCTGCAAAGAGTGCTGGATCAAGCCGTAGATGAGCGGGAAGAGGAAGAGTTAGTGGGTCTCCATCACCATCAGAAACAGCCTTATCAGCATCGCTTGCCTGGACCAGCAGCAACGCAGGAAGAGGATTGTGAGGAAGAGGAGTCAGAGGAGGAATGTGGCTTTGAGGAGGAGGAGGAGGAGGAAGACCAAGCACAACAGGCCATCCCAGGGTGCTCATTGTTGTCACCTATCTGGTACCCGTGTTGTTGTACGTCGGCTGGGGGGACAGAAGATACCTTCAGTGAGATCATTAAGGATGAGGAACGGGACATGAGTAGCTCGGCATCCACCTTGTGCAAATGGGGTCTTTCTTGCTGGTCGTGCTGTTGAGGGACACTCGTATAAAAACGCTGAAGGCGAACGAACTGTACTGGGTGTCCACGCTACTAGACCCCCGGTATAACGCATAAAGTGACTGAAATGTTACCGAATTCCCGCAAGTCGGAAAGGATGGAGCAGTTCAAAAATAAATTAAAAAGTATGCTTTACACAGCGTATTAAGGGTGATGTCACAGCACAACGGGAATCTAACAGGGGAAGAGATGAAAAGTAATACTCCTCCTCCCCACGACCACGCTGGCAAGGACAGGACGCTTTCCAGACGTGTTGTTGATGGAGGACATGCGGACCTTTTTAATCTCTTGCATCGCCACAAGCCCTTCGGGATCCAGCCTCAGAGAACGACTCAACCGGACCAGGTAGCAGACTACCTCGCATTTAACTGCAGATCTCGAAACTCTGAGTAGAGATGAACCCCTTGACTACTGGGTGTGCAGGCTTGACCTGTGCTCTGATCTATCCCAATTTGCAATCGAACTTCTGGCCTGCCCCGCTTTCAAGTGTCCTGTCAGAAAGGACCTTCCAGTGCAGCAGGAGGTATTGTCACTGAGAAGAGAAGTCACCTAGGCCAAAAAAGTCTTTTTTTATCTCACCTTTATAAAATGAATGAGGGATGGATCCCGAAGGGACTGACATTGGGCGATACATTTGAGTAAAAAAGGCCTGATGAGATGAGCTGCCTTGGGCTAAAAATGGTCCACACGCTGCTGTATTTTATCTTCAAATGCCCGGATAACTTGCGTGACTTATCCGCCAACAAACTAGGGTTCAAGCCGCAATGTTTTAGGGCACTTTCTAACTGTCAAACAAACATCAGTTTTTTCTGGCCGCTGCTACAGCAGCGGCTTGCAACAATACCTAATTTTTCAGGTATGTGTACATGCCTAATTTTTCTGGCCTCTGGTGCTGCACTGTGGCTTCAAAACCCAAAACAAAAAAAAAAGGCACATAACAGGGATTAAAACTGATAGGAATAGTACTACTTGACACACCCACTCATATCTGGTGGCACAGTAGATTGCACGCGCAGTGCCCCCAAATTTGAAGTAGGAGACCGACCAAGCATCTTTTTCCATCTCCCGGTTTCCTAAAAATTATCTCCAGGTTCCTAAAAACGATGCCATACCTGTACTCAATTGTGCAAAAGGAAGTCATGGATTATGGGGTCTTTCATGCCTGTCGTGCCTGTTGAGGGTCGGGGACCCTCGTATAAAAAGGCTGAATAGGAGAACGACCTGTACTGGGTGTCCAACGCATCTTTTTCCATCTCCCGGTTCCTAAAATCCATGCCATATACACGTCCCCCTGATAGGGGACGTAACAGGGATTAAACTGATAAGAATAGTACTAGTTAAAACACCACTCCTATCTGGTGGCACGGTAGATGCACGCAGTGCTCTGGACCAAAATGCAGAAGGACATTTGGCAGACCGGCATTTGGCAGATGGACATTTTGCCGACATGCAGAAAGCTAATGAATGTTCCGATTTCGGCCGAGGGCAGATACACAGAGTACTCTGTTCTAATCAGAGCCTCGGGCACAGCAACTGCCTCTGGGAACCTTACCTTGGGTCCCAGACTGCCCGTCTTGTAATTCTCTGTCTGGGAAATTATCTATCTATCAAATGTATCTATTTATCTATCAAATCTATCTATCTATCGTATCTATCATCAAATGTATCTATTGCATCTATTGATCTATGGGGAGTTTGCGGTTTGTGCAAATGGGACTGTTTGCGGGGTGCGTTAAACGGGGAGTTTGGTCTGTCACTGTGAAGTGGGCGTAACCCTTACACTACAAGAACGATACAACATCATACCTGATGTTTTAAAGCACGTATTCCAAACAATTTAGGAATTTTAGGTGATTTATGTCCTTTATGGATTAAAAACAGGACTCTGCATCAACTATGTAATTTCCATGGGAGTTTTGCATGGATCCCCCTCCGGCAATGGCCACAGTCCAGGTGTTAGTCCCCCTTGAACAACTTTTCCATCACTTTTGTGGCCAGAAAGAGTCCCTGTGGGTTTTAAAATTCGCCTGCCCTTTGAAGTCAATGGCAGTTCGCCCGGTTCGCCGGTTAGCGAATTTTTGCGGAAGTTCGCGTTCGATGTTCGCGAATGCAAAATTTTAGGTTTGCGACATCACTACAGCCTGCCTGTTTGGCACCCTATTGATTTAAGGTGCCCACTCCTTTTGTGAGTAGTATACTGTACACTTTATCCACTATTATTTGTGTGTATACAATTTAAACTATGTTGGCGCCCCTTGTTTATGCTTTATCCTAAAACACCTTGACCACCACACCGTGGATACAAGTGGAGCACGCCAAGCACTCAAGCAGTTAGCATTACTATATCCTTTTTGCTTTAGATTTGGATATTCTTTTAAAACCATATTTTGTTGGACACTGATACGAACTTTTAATTTTTTATCACCTTGATTTATTGTTTCATATACCTTTTTGTATTGTTTGATCAATTGTCTAATTCACAATTTGTTTTTATTTACACCCGATTATTTACACCTGATCATTCATACCTGTTTGTTATCACTGTTATCCATACCACATTATTAGCCCTTTTGTTTTGAGGGCTTATATTAAGAGGTTACATATAATTCATCGGCGTTTAATAGCGCATCCCTCTTAGTTCCTTCCTTTTAGGAATTACTTTATATATACTTTGTAATTTAGTATAGGGTAGGGCATTTTATTATTTTGGGGGCTTTATTATGGGGCTTAGATTAGGTAGTTATTAGTTTAAACTTCTTGTATTTATTTTTTTTCTGTAATTTAGGGTTTGGTTTTTTTTGTACAATAGTTTATTTATTTATATGTAATACATTTTAGGTAATTGTAGTTAATTTATTTAATTAATTTAATGATAGTGTAGTGTTAGTTGTTATTGTAACTTAGGTTAGAGGTTTATTTTTACAGGTAAATTTGTAATTATTTTAACTAGGTAGCTATTAAATAGTTATTAACTATTTAAGTAGCTATTGTACCTAGTTAAAATAAATACAAAGTTGCCTGTAAATAAAATAAATCCTAAAATAGCTACAATGTAATTATTAGTTATATTGTAGCTATCTTAGGGTTTATTTTACAGGTAAGTATTTAGTTTTTAAATAGGAATATTTTAGTTAATAATAGTAATATTATTTAGATTTAATTTAAATAATAATTAAATTAGGGGGTGTTAGGGTTAGACTTAGGTTTAGGGGTTAATAACTTTATTATAGTGCGCGAGCGACCTTGGCAGAGGCAGATTTGGGGTTAATAGATTTAATAGGCTATGTGGGCTATGGCGGTTTAGGGGTTAAATACTAGAATAGGTTTATTGTGGTGTGGGCTATGGCGGTTTAGGGGTTAATAGACTTTATTAGTGATTGCGGTGGGGGATTGCGGTTGACAGATAGATAGACATTGCGCAAATCGCGTTAGGTGTTAGGTTTTTTTTTTGCAGGCATTTTCGGGAGTTACGGTGCTCCCATACTCAGCGCAAGGCTTGCTATGGCTGCTTTTTATGGCGAGGTGAAAATGAAGTAAGATTTCTCCATTTTCGCCACGTAAGTCCTTGCGCTGGATATTGGATACCAAATTGCGCATGTTTTATATGTTAGCTTATGAGAGTAAATATTGCGGGCGACGGCGTGAAATATACGCGCGTAACTTCTATGTTACGCCATATATAGGATACCAAAATCACGCAAAAACCTGCGTCGCCGCTTTTGCGGGTGATGCTGCATATGTAATGGAGGGCAGATGGTGCTTCTTTTAAATACAAAAAGTAATATAGTGACTAATTACAAAAGCACACAGTTAGTTGCAGAGTACAGCAATTTATATGTGTAGAATACAATATATATATATATATATATTTATATATATATAAAATGTATTGCTAGAAAGATTAGAAAAAGAAAATAGTACAGTTAGTTAACAAACAATAAAATGGTCAAATTATTAGTATTGAAATACTCAGCATTGTATCACATATGTATCTAATAAAATGTTAATATTATAAATCTGTTTGCAACTAAGTTCTGTTTAGATAACAATTTCATCAATAAAAACATAATATAACTGCTGTATCCTGAGATATTTTAAGACACAACAGAAAATCTCTCACATTTAAATAAACAGTTTGTTTCCTCCCTCTACTTATCCATATGATAATCACACCCTGAGGGGCGAGGCAGGGACTCTATATTCATGTGACACCAGAGGGGACAAAGACATCTATATGAGAAACAAAAGTCCAGGTGTGACCCTCTCATTGTCTCCCCAACCTGACAAGTTGTACTCATGTGAGTCACACTGAGAATGGTGACACTCCCAACATTAGTATAAATATCTGTGTAACACTCAGTGATATCACAGGATGAACCAGAGAGACTTCATACTTACAGAGCTTCTGCTAAACAGTAAGATGCAAACCTGACACAAATCTTTATTAACAGCCTCACACTGTTGTGTTTTATTAATGATGATAAAAAGTGTTTTGTATATTGTTATGCAAAAGATAAACTATTTCACTTCATATAAGAAACTTTTGTTGAAATTTAAAAAACTCAACTGTACTTATTTAATTTGGTTTTCTATATTTTTTTATACCGTCGTTAATAATTTTTATTGTTTAGTTCTTCAATTTAAAGAGGCTAATTTAATACTAATGATTTAGAGCATTTTGTAAAACTAATGTTTGTAGCAGAACCAAACCATATTTTCAAGCTTGAGGAGGTCTGTCCAATAATAATTTTTGAGCTTTATTCCTTTTATCCAATAAGCAACAGATTATTAAAGGGACAGTCTACACCAGAATTTTTATTATTTTAAAAGATAGATAATCCCTTTTATTACCCTATTCCGCAGTTTTGCATAACCAACACAATTATATTTATATACGTTTTACCTCTGTGATTATCTTGTATCTAAGCCCTCTGGAAACTGCCCCTTTATTTCAGTACTTTTTGACAGACTTGCAGTTTAGCCAATCAGTGCTGGCTCCCAGATAACTTCACGTGCATGAGCACAGTGTTATCTATATGAAACACATGAACTAACACCCTCTAGTGGTGAAAACTGTTAAAATGCATTCTGAAAAGAGGTGGCCTTCAAGGTCTAAGACATTAGCATATGAACCTCCTAGGTTAAGCCTTTCAACTAAGAATACCAAGAGAACAAAGCAAATTGGTGATAAAAGTAAATTGGAAAATTGTTTAAAATTACATGCCTATCTGAATCATGAAAGTTTATTTTGGACTAGGACTGTCCCCTTTAAGTATTAGCCATTAGATCCTGTATTTCTTTAGAGGTTTATAATTAACTGTAGAGCCCAGATAAACCATTTTCATTTAATATTAGTCTGAATCTGCTATTTGCTCCAGTAATAAATATCACTCAGCTTATGGCCCTGTTGTATCAGTCTCATCACATTTACTGCCTGATCTATCATAATACTCTTGTGAATCTGCATATTATTTTATTCTAATGAGGTTATTATATAATACATTTCTTATTTCTATTAGCTGCACCTGTTTATTCATCAGAACGTGTAATCCAACTGATCGGTGACTGATCTTGCTGTTTGTGTCACATGATCTCAGACTTAAAGGGACAGTGTCCTGTAAATTTGGTTTTCCCCTTAAAATAACAAGAAACCCACAAATGTTTTCATCATTTAAATAAAACATATCATTTTCAACAACTTTCCAATTTACTTCTATTATGATATTTGCTTCATTCTCTAGATATCCTTTATTGAAGCAGCTGCAACGCACTACTGGGAGCTAGCTGATCACATAAGGTGAGCCAATGACAAGAGCTTGTATGTGCCACTAATCAGCAGCTAGCACACCATAGTGCATTATATGATTTGTTACAAAGGTCCCCAAGGGAATAAAGCAGATTTGATATAGAAGGAAATTGGAAAGTTGTTTTCATTTGAATCATAAAAGTGTAATTGTGACCTTTGCTGTCCCTTTAAATGCGTTTCTATATGACTTGTTTTACCGGTGTATAAAATAGTAGAAAGTGTATGGGAAATTTCACCTTTAGCTTTAGTTTTTATGTAAAATAACTGTTTGCTGTTTGTAACTTTATTTTCATTATTAAATTGTACACAGCCTTTTTTAAATGACCTGAGGCTCCGGCTCCTACTTAGCATATGCAGTTCACATTATATAAAAATGAGTCTATTATTGGCTGATAGCTGTCACATGGTACAGGTGCAGAACTACATTTCTTTCATGTAATTAGCAAGAGTCCATGAGCTAGTGACGTATGGGATATACATTCCTACCAGGAGGGGGCAAAGTTTCCCAAACCCTTAAAATGCCTATAAAATACACCCCCTCACCACACCCACAATTCAGTTTTACAAACTTTGCCTCCCATGGAGGTGGTGAAGTAAGTTTTGTGCTAGATTCTACGTTGATATGCGCTTCGCAGCAGCTGGAGCCCGTGTTCCTCTCAGAGTGCAGTGAATGTCAGAGGGATGTGAAGAGAGTATTGCCTATTTGAATACAATGGTCTTCCCTCTAGGGGATCTATTTCATAGGTTCTCTGTTATCGGTCGTTAGAGATTTCTTCTCCTACCTCCCTTTTCAGATCGACGATATACTCTTATATACCATTTCCCTCTACTGATTCTCGTTTCAGTACTGGTTTGGCTATCTACTTTATGTAGATGAGTGTCTTGGGGTAAGTAAGTCTTATCTTAATTTGTGACACTCTAAGCTATGGTTGGGCACTTTATATGTAAAGTTCTAAATATATGTGTTTAAAACTTATTTTGCCATGATTCAGGATTAATCAGTATTCTTCATTCAGACTGTCAGTTTCATTTTTGGGATAATGAATATGAATAAATATTTTTTTCTCTACCTTGAAAACTTTTCAATTGACTTTTTTCCCTGCAGGCCTTTTAGGCTCGCTGGGCAGAAAATGTTTCAATTTATTGCATCATTTTTGGCGCAACTTTTTTGGCACAAAATTTTGTCATTTCCGGCGCAGTAGTTGATTGCCGGAAGTTTGTTCGTAGTTACGTCATTTTTTGAGGCATGTTTATGTTTTATATTTTTTCATACTCTGGTTCTTCTTTTTAGAGTGATTTTCTAAATCAATCCGAGAGCAATCTTTGGTGTGGCTGGTGGCTCCAGCATGGCCAACAGGTTTTGGTATATGGTTCTTGTTCGGATGTCCAGTTGCCAATCTTGGTTACTTCCATTAAGGCCAGACCTTATATCTTAACATTCATTTTTTTCATCCAGGAATTCAAAATTATTAATTTGATGGTATGAAAATGTAACGCTTAGTACTTAGTCATAGTAGTTCTCTGACTCAGTGATTAATACTATGTTGCAGGCTCGTAAATCTGTGTCTAGTAGGATTTATTATCGAGTTTGGAAGATTTACATCTCATGATGCTCTTCTTATGAATTCCTCTTGGCATTCTTTTAAAATTCCTAGGATTTTAGTAGTTTCTTCATAAAATTTTGTCTGCATGTTCCTTGAAAAAGACAAAATCTCTGCTTTTTCCTAGTACTGTTTCACAGTAAGAATTGCCTAAATCCTTTCTGATATTCATTTTTTTGTTCAGGCTTTGGTTCGTATCAAGCCTGTCATTTAAGACAATTCTTCCTCCTTGGAGTCTTTATTTGGTTCTGAGGCTTTACAGGCTCTTCTGTTTGAGCATATGCTTTCTTTGGACATTAATTACTTTCATGGAAAGTATTGTTCTTTTTAGACATCTCTTCAGCTAGAACAGTTTTTGAATTATCTGTTCTTTCTTGTGAATCTCCTTTTTCTGATTTTTCATCAGGATAAGGTGGTTTTGCTGTCCTCATTTCAATTTTTACCTAAAGTTGTGAATTCTAACAACATTAGTGGAGAAATTATTGTCCCTTCCTTGTGTCCTAATCCTAAGAATTATTTGGTAAGATTCTTACATTTTTTGGATGTGGTAAGAGTTTTGAAATATTATGTTGAAGCTACTCAGATTTCAGACAGACTTCTAGTCTATTTGTTATCTTTTCTGATTTTAGGAAAGGTCAGAAGGCTTCTGCCTTTTCTTTGGCATCTTGGTTAAAGCTTTTGATTCATCATGCTTATTTGGAGTCGGGTTAATCCCCGCCTCTGAGGATTACGGCTCATTCTACTAGGTCAGTTTGTACTTCCTGGACTTTTAAGAATGAAGCTTCTGTTGATCAGATTTGCAAAGCAATGACTTAGTCTTCTTTGCATACTTTTACTAAATTCTACCATTTTGATGTTTTCTCTTCTTCAGAAGCAGTTTTTGGTAGAATAGTACTTCAGGCAGATGTTTCAGTTTGATTCTTCTGCTTATATTTCAGTTTTTTTCATTATAAAAATTGAAACTTTTGATTTGGGTAGTGGATTAATTTTTTTCAGCGGAATTGGCTGTCTTTATTTTATCCCTCCCTCTCTAGCGACTCTTGCGTGGAAGTTCCACATCTTGGGTATCTGCTATCCCATACATCACTAGCTCATGGACTCTTGCTAATTACATGAAAGAAAACATAATTTATGTAAGAACTTACCTGATAAATTCATTTCTTTCATATTAGCAAGAGTCCATGAGGCCCACCCTTTTTGTGGTGGTTATGATTTTTTTGTATAAAGCACAATTATTCCAATTCCTTATTTTTGATGCTTTCGCTCCTTTCTTATCACCCCACTTCTTGGCTATTCATTAAACTGAATTGTGGGTGTGGTGAGGGGTGTATTTATAGGCATTTTAAGGTTTGGGAAACTTTGCCCCTCTTGGTAGGAATGTATATCCCATACGTCACTAGCTCATGGACTCTTGCTAATATGAAAGAAATGAATTTATCAGGTAAGTTCTTACATAAATTATGTTTTATCAGAAAACAATCTATTGCTCTTTTAAAATTCATAGTAAGTTTAATTGCATTGTATTTTTGTTATGCATCTGTGGTTTTGTAATTCTATGTTTTATTGTCCTTTTAAATGGACTGAATTTGCCAAAAGAACATATCTCATTATATTATCATTCTATGTAAATATAAATTCTTCCTTTCCTTAACTCTATACAAGAAAACAATTGAAATTAACATTTTAGTGCCTATCTCTTCCACACCCCCTTGCAGTGTGATTTTTAAGACAACTCAGTATTGACCAAGAGAAGTTAAAGGACTGGGGGTGGAGTACATGACAAAATGTCTGACAGTGAGAATTAGTAGGAAGTACAATACCAATACTGCAGTATCCAATTTAACTTATATTTAAACAACTGATTTTTAACATTTCTTGCAGGAGAAAATATGTTTTCATATAAATAACAGAAAACAAAGATTATAATATATTTGTAAAGTTGTGATATGGCCCACTTAAATAGATTTTCTACCATTTTGTTGTATAGATCTGGGAAGATTCATATTTAAGGGGGCAATTATAACACCCACAGAGTTAACTGTACTAAATGCTTCTGCTGAATCAATAGCACATATGTAATAACCTAATCAGCTGATCTGTATCACATGATTTGTTATGCATGCCTTTAATTATACCATACGTACAGTTAATCAGAACCTTTATTTATTATTATCTGACTAAACCATTTAATATACTTTTTACAGACACGGCCAGAGCACTGAGAGATATCAGGTATTGCTGTAACTGGAGTGAATAAGGGAACCTTCTTCCTGAGCACAGACATTGGAGCCTGTTATCAGCATGAACCCATATGTGTTAGGTGAGTAAAATAGATATTATGCTGACTTTAATTACTGGGAAAATAAAATAGATCACTCATTAAACAAATATAAACTTTTATATTTATATCTGCGTCTTTTAAGAACATTAGTGTCAGTAACAGTTATAAAGAAGGAGCAACATCCATTGGGCTGAGGAGGAGGGTAAAAATACTACTCCCCCTCTCTGTCCTTTTAGAAAGATCATGTCCAACAACTGCCTAACCTCACTGCTTCATTACTCAGAACACCTGCAACTCCATCTTCCCATGCCCTGACCTCGCTCATGGAACTTCCATAACTGCACTTATACCTACCTTGTTCCCATGTTTTGAACACCCACAACTCAGTTATTTAGTTTAGTATGATGTAGTAATGTTTACATTCTATGTCATTATTCTTTAATTTGTGATTTACAGGTAAATAAATGTAAAAATATAAAACTGAAAACATTTTTGAGTATAAAAAAATGTTTTTTATTGAGATGGATTATATTATAAAGAATAAACATTCTTATATTTCTTTATTTCATTTTTTTATGTAGACAAATACTTGAATAGTTCATATCCCTCATTCACTACAGAAAGCATCAGAATGATACCGCAAACTCCAAAAATATTAGACACTAATGACTATTCACAAACATTGGGGATATCACAAAAGATATTAAAAGAAGATGATAAATTTGCAGGAGCTGGGCAGCAATCATTATGTACAGAGAGTAATTTAGACATCAAACAAGAGGACAAGATTCATGACTTATCTAGTGAAATTATTATCCCTAAGGATAAACCACACATATTTACTGAGTTTTCAAAACATAGTTTAGAAGGGGAAAGTCTACAGTCTAGCCAAATGATTCATACAAAAGAGGAACCTTTCAAATCTACAGAATGTGAGAACAGCTTTAGATGGAAGTCTCATCTAATAGAACACCACAAAATTCACACAGATGAGAAACCACACACATGTACTGAGTGCGACAAATGTTTTACAGGAATGGATCATCTGAAATCTCATGAAAGGAGTCACACAGGAGAAAAGCCTTTCACATGTACAGAGTGTGGAAAAAGTTTTATACAAAAGAGTGATCTGAAAAGTCATGAAAGGATTAACACAGGGGAAAAGCTGTTCACATTTACAGAGTATGGAAAAAGTTTTACACAAAAGAGTAATCTGAAAAGTGATGAAATGAGTCACACAGGTAAAAGCCATTCACATGTACAGAGTGTGGCAAATGTTTTACACAAAAGAGTGATCTGAAAAAGCATGAAAGGATTCACACATGGGAAAAAACCATTCACATGTACAGAGTGTGGAAAAAGTTTTACAGAAAATAGTAGTCTGAAAAAGCATGAAAGAATTCACACAGGAGAAAAGTCATTCACATGTACAAAGTGGTGGAAAATGTTTTACACAAATGAGTAATCTGAAAACTCATGAAATGATTCACACTGGAGAAAAGCCTTTCACATGTACAGAGTGTGGAAAAAGTTTTACACAAATGAGTAATCTGAAAACTCATGAAATGATTCACACTGGAGAAAAGCCTTTCACATGTACAGAGTGTGGAAAACGTTTTACATGGATGGATAATCTGAAAACTCATGAAAGTAGTCACACAGGTGGAAATCCTTTCACATGTACAGAGTGTGGAAAACGTTTTACACATAAGAGTGATCTGAAAAAGCATGAAAGGATTCACACAGGGGAAAAGCCGTTCACATGTACAGAGTGTGAAAAAAGTTTTACAGAAAAGAGTAATCTGAAAACTCATGAAAGGATACACACAGGGGAAAAACCATTCACATGTACAGAGTGTGGAAAAAGTTTTACACAAAGAGAACTCTGAAAACTCATGAAAGGATTCACAAGTGAAGAAACCTTTCACATGTTTAGAAAGTGGAAAAAAGTTTTTTATTGAAATCAGGTATCATAAAATGCCAAATATTAACACACAAATACATTTATATACACAGTGTACAAACTTTTTTACAATTATCCTAAAGAGGACAAACTCTCTAAATAGAAGCATCAAAAGAGATGTTATTGTAAATAATACTTTCTAAATCCCAGTTATAAAAGCCCCAGATTGGAAGTGGTCTCCTGCTGTCCTTTGTTACTCTATATATGTGCAGCTCAGTTTCTCTCATATCAATGCAGAAGAATACAAACACGACACAGGAATATACAAATCTGTCCTCATACTGACCAGTTTACACAGCCATTCATCACCAAAGCACCCCAGTGTTGTTTATTAATATGACAGTGTTAGGAGTTAAAGAGTCTTTATATGAATAGAGTGTTGGAAAATTATATAAACAAGAACATCAGTCTCAAATGATTGACATCTGGGAGATATATTTAATGTGCACATCATGTGGATAAATATTTTCTTATAGCAATAGATGCTTAGCATTGTGCATGTTATATACCAGAGGAATTACTGAGGGGAAACTGATTTTTTTTTTATGAGACACAATATCAGTAACCGTTACATACGTGATCATAATCAATTTAATTTAAATGGCTACTATAACCTACATGTATACTGGGTATGTAATATGTATGTCATGTTCTGTAACTTGATAGTTCATTGCTGCTCTATAGCTGACTTTGGCAGGAGTTAAACACAGAGGTATATACAATCAGTGGTACAATAATAAACTGATCATATATATTTAAACATTATTGTACCTCTAAATCCCTTTAATTAATTTTCAGAGATAATTAATAAAATTATATTCTAGGTAGTCAATATCTTGGTAAATTTGTCACAATGTTACCTTTATTAAACAAGGATTCACAACAAGATAGCACAAAGCTAGATCTGATTAAAGGGACAGTAAACACCTTGAGACTGTAATATAAACTGACTAATTATTCCTAGGAAAACAACTTTACCATATACTTCATTGTCTAATAGTATTGTTATATCAGCTGTGTGCCGGGATATTATCTGTGTGTCACAAACGAACAGTGACTAATAATGCAATAAACACATAGAAATAATGTCACTGACTCACTATTTAATGTCTAATAGTATTGTTATGTCAGCCTGTGTGCCGGGATATTCTCTGTGTGTCACAAACGTACAGTGACTAATAATGCAATAAACACATAGAAGTAACGTCACTGACTCACTATTTAATGTCTAATAGTATTGTTATATCAGCTGTGTGCTGGGATATTATCTGTGTGTCACAGACGTACAGTGACTAATAATGCAATAAACACATAGAAATAACGTCACTGACTCACTATTTAATGTCTAATAGTATTGTTATGTCAGCTGTGTGCCGGGATATTATCTGTGTGTCACAGAGGTACAGTGACTAATAATGCAATAAACACATAGAAATAACTTCACTGACTCACTATTTAATGTCTTATAGTATTGTTATATCAGCTGTGTGCTGGGATATTATCTGTGTGTCACAGAGGTACAGTGACTAATAATGCAATAAACACATAGAAATAACTTCACTGACTCACTATTTAATGCTAAAGCTGTTTAATGCTTCTCCATCCCTGCAAGTGATCCGTCTGCTTGCGGTATGTCTGGGCCACACTCACTTTTACCTCTGGTTGAATTATCGATCCGTATGCAGAAATAGCATCCCTCTCGCTTGTGCTACAGTCCCTTCCAGTCATGGCGAGTTTCCTGTGTTGCTTTTGGTATCCTCCGGCAGCTGCACGCCAACACTTCAGTGGTATAAAGGGTCCCCACTGTTATAGTGATTCCTCTATTCACTACATATAAACTGTAAGAAACAAACAGCAGGGAACAGTCCTATGGATTAAGGCGGCTTTATTAGAAAGATGCAGCATTATCGTGACCTCTTATTGTGACTTCAGAGACGTCTGACAAAGCACTTGATGAGTGAAATGCATAAGAATGGTTCTGATAATGCTGCATTCTTTCTAATAAAGTAGCTGTAATCCATAAAGCTGTTCTCTTTAATTTGCTTTATTTATTACTAGTCGATAAGAGGGCAGTCTAATTATTTTTTAAGCTACAGATGTAGAAACAACCTATTTTGTAACTCTGCTTTTATTTACATATTTAAGCTACAGGTGTAGCAGTACTGTATTTTTTTTATGGACTACTGTCCTAAATATATAAAAAATATTTTATATATAATAAATGACCGGTATAGCAACACCCTATTTGGACAAACTACTGTCCTAAAATAAATCCAAAATTGCTGCTCTCCAAATTATGTATATTTTAGTTGAAATAATTTTTTATTGCAGAATACACAAAGGTTACATCACATAATATACATATAAGGGAGATCTCTCAGATATGATCAAGAGTGTTTTATAGACCAGCTAAAAGTGGTCTGCTTTTCGGTGTTTCTGCATGCGTAGGTATGTTTTTAACCAGAGAGAAGAATGTCCAGTATTCATCTTCCTCCTTCTGTATCTCTCAGACATTTTTTTCTTATAACAGTAAAAAATAAACAATAAAATAAAACTTGAACATTAACTTGCCTGTCTCATTTGTTTGCTTGTCACGGATCCAAGGAGGGAGCCCCCCCCCCCCCCAAGCTGTTCATGGATCAGCCCATACAGTCAATGTCTCATGTGTCTTTGTAGTCATTGTTCACTGTCCGTGTATGTATTGTCTGGATTTCATGTTTTCTATATTTTCTATTTTCTTTGAAGTCTGCCCTCAGCAGGCCCTTCCCTGCTGTCTGAAAAATTGTCTCCCATTCCTCCCTTGACTTTATCATGTCTGTGTCCCTTTCCATTTCTCCATTAGAGGAGTTTTAGAAGTGTTCTTGGCTGACTGTATTATTATATATATGTGGGAGATAAGTTTTTTGTGTCTAAGACTGGAACTAGAGAATCTTTCTAGTGTTATTAAATTCTGTCTTTGGTTTCGTGATGTGAATTCTGTTATTGCTGATGCTATCTGCAAATACAAAAACCAATGGAGTTTATCTGGTAATATTTTTCCCTGTATCTGTTGGAATGTGGCAATTCTTACCTTTGTGTAAAAAATCGGCCACCCTGTAGAGCCCCTTGTTTTCCCACTTCCTGATCGGGTCTGCGAAAGTCTTGGTTACTAAGTGTCCTAATTGGTCTCATCACTGAATCTGTCGGGAATATCCGTAAAGATGCTGACATCGTATTCCACAATGCCATCATCTCTCCTGTCAGTTTCGAGGCCTGTGTCATTTTAGAGATTTGTCCTGGTTGTTCCCATAGTATATCATCCGGGTATTTATAACCTGTCATCAAAGTCTAAACTCGCACCCACACCAAATCATTTGGCCTTTTACCCATTAAAGTGGTCTGTGCCAATCTCGCCGCCTGATAATAATTTAGTAAGTTTGGAACCCCTACTCCACCTAGCTGTTTGTGTTGCATTAGTGTATGGGATGGAATTCTGGCCTTCTTGTTTCCCCTTACAAAGTTAACCAGGTCCGATTGTAATTTATTGAGTTCCATTAGCGGAATTTTAATCGGTAGGGCCCTAAATAAATATAGTAGCCTTGGAAGAGTGTTCATCTTAATGGACGATAGTCTTCCGTACCATGAAAAACCACCAGCCCTCCAAATGTTTATCTCTTTTCTGATCGTCTTATATAGGGGGATATAGTTCAATTTATACAGTTCTGTGATTTCACTTGACATTTTTATTCCTAAATATTTAAGTGACTCCTTTACCCATTTAAATGCAAAGATGATGTCAATTAGTTTTTTTGTATGATTTGGGAGTGCTATGGGTAGAGCCTCGCTTTTATCTAAATTAACCTTATATCCTGAGATTTTCAGAATAGTCCTGTGGTATTTGGTATAGGTGCGTCAGAGACGTCAGTGGTTTGGTCAGGGTAAGCAGGACTTCATCTGCAAACAGAGATATTTTAAATTCCTCTCCTCCCACCCTGACCCCATGGACTCCTGGGGATTGACGAATTGTCGCTAATGGCTCTATACATAGTGCAAATAGGTATGTGGATAATTTGGGGACTGGTAGCCTACCGCTCTTATATGTGCTGTGGGATGAGAATATATGCTTTTAATAGCCTGAACAAATGGGCCATGAAACCCCAGCCTATTTAGTACTTCAAACATGAAGTCCCAATCTATCCTGTCGAATGCCTTCTCCGCGTCCAGAGATAGGACCAGAGAAGGCGTTCGTGTTCTATGAAGATAGTCCACCAGGGAAATCATGCGCCTTGTATTATTTGGGGCCTCCCTTTCCATGATAAATCCCACCTTATCCGGATGAACTAGGTCAGGTAGGTGTGTTTTAAGTTGGTTTGCTAGAATTTTAGTGAAAATCTTTATGCCTTGGTTGATTAGAGATATGGGTTTGTAACTTTGGCATAATTTTGGATTTTTACCTGGCTTAGGGATTACCATGATTTTAGCTTGTAAAATTTCTTTTGG
Organism: Bombina bombina; assembly: GCF_027579735.1. Classification (NCBI taxonomy): domain Eukaryota; kingdom Metazoa; phylum Chordata; class Amphibia; order Anura; family Bombinatoridae; genus Bombina; species Bombina bombina. Next base: position 104,200,919 of record NC_069503.1, read on the forward strand.
GATTTCTCTACCCTGCAAGATGTCATTACAAAATGTCACTACATGCGGAATTAGTGTTGATTTAAAAAGTTGGTAATACTCTCCTGGAAACCCACCTGGGCCTGCTGCTTTTCCTGGTTTTAATTCCTTAATGGCCACGAGTACCTCCCTGGTCGACACCTTTGTATTCATCTCGTCCCTAATGCTTTTATCTATGGGTTTGAGTGCAGCATTATCTAAAAATTTGTGTAATCATTTTTTTGTGTGGTCGTTATGTGTTGTTTTTTCCCCATCGTATAGGTGTGCATAATATTGTGCGAAACTGTCCGCTATATCTTGGGGGTTTGAGGTGCATGTACCATCCGTTTCTTTGTAGATATGGTATTGTAAAAGATTTTGTTTTCTCTCTTAGCTTGTGCGCCAAGTATTTATCTGGCTTATTGCAGTATAGAAAGTACTGTGACCTCAGTCTATGAGCTGCTCTTAAGGATTCTTTGTTCATAATAGTTGCTAATTCTGATCTTTTAGTTTGTAGCTCTTGGAAGACTTCTGTCGATAGATTTTGTTGGTGTAATTTAGTAAGGTTGTCTATCTGGGTTTGGGGAGAGTTGATTAGGTGTCTGTTGGCTTTAGTAAGGGCCGATTTTTTCTTTAATGAGCAATCCTCTGATGAATGGTTTGTGTGCTGCCCAAGCGCTAATCGGGTTAGAAGTGGTACCTGTGTTTAATTCCCAGTACTCCGTTAATGCTTGAGTCATAGAGCTGTGTATGCCTGGACTTTGTAATACAAAAGGGTCATAATTCCAAGAACGTGTCGCGCTAGTGTGGAATTTTTCTTTAATATTAACCTGTACTATAGAGTGATCCGACCATGCACATGCGTGTAGTGTAGAAGTATTAAATCTGGGATCCAAATCTGACTCAGGTAGATATAGATTAACTTGGAGTAAGTCTTGTGTGCATGAGAGTAGTAAGTATAGTCAGTGGTTTTGCCGTACAAAGTGTCCCAGGAGTCTATCAAATTATGGGATAGGAAGATCTCTTTAATTTTTTTAACCAAGGAGTTGTGTCTCAATTGTTTCTGGGTTAACTTCCGTTTTTTTGTATCTTGGTGAGCATGAATCGATATATTAAAGTCCCCACCTAACAATATCCTAGCCTGTGACCATTGGGTTAATATGTGAGTGATATGGGCAAAAAAGGAGGTTCTTTGTCTCGTTTGGTGCATATATGTTACATAGAACTATTTGTTTATCACGTAACCTTCCCCGCAGTATTAGAAATCTTCCTTCTGGGTCTTTGACTATATGTTCCATTACAAACCCTAAAGATTAATGTATCAAGAGTGATACTCCCCTTTTTTTTCTTTTCTGTTGTAGAGTGGTAATGTTGGGTATAGCATTTTGACCAATATTTCGGTACTACTTCCCTAGTGAAGTGTGTTTCCTGTAAGAATATGATGTTGGCTTTTAATTTAGAGTATTGGCCCAAGGCCGTTCTACGCTTAAGGTCCGAATTAAGGCCTCTTGCATTGTGTGAAATGAGTCTTATGTCCCCAGTCATTATCTACATTCCTGAGTTAGGGCCCCCCCCCCCCCCGGGTCCGTCTGCATGATCCAAGACATCCATCCAAAGAGTTGCTTATGTTGTGCTTCTTTTTTTGATCCGACCACAAGCACAAGCAGAACAGGATCATATAGATAGAAACAGGTGTAAAAACGAAAAAACAAAATTGTTATCGAACAGCACAATTTTAACAGGTGGTTGTTGAACATAGTCTAAAAAAGAAAAAAAAAAAAAACTCCCACTCCCTCCCCCACCCCACCTAATGAAAACAACAGTCCCTGAGTAATTCTTAACAGCCCCTACTGCTAGTCAGCTGAGATTAATGCTAAGAAAAGTCTTTACCGTTACTTTTATCGAGCTGATTATTATGAACCTAATCTGATCAGTTTCGTATCCTCTGCTATTTATGCCAAGATATTTTGTATGTAGAATCATTGGTCCCTTCTGTTAAGTCTCTTTCTAAGGCCTACTTAGTTGGGATTCTTGAAGTTATTACCTTCTTTTTACGTACCAATGCGTCTCAGCCTCCTCTGGCTGAAAATTACCTAAATGGAGACAAAGGGTATTATCTCACCTTTCCACACTCTGCAAGTGTGAATCATATACAACGAATCCTGAAAAAGTCTGTATTAAGGGAGTCTCATGGTTTGGCCTTTCTTTTCGTCACCCTAGTCCACCTTTGGCCTTTGTGGTTGCTTGATCCAGAAGGTTGTTTGTGATGGCTCTTTCCGCATCTTTCATCTGTGGTATTTCCGGTGTCTCTAATTGGAGGTTTGGTGCATATCGCTGGAATTTCTGTCGTCTCTTTAACGCTTATCATTCTGCCATTATGTAAGATATGCAAGTTGAAGGGAAATCCCAGCGGGATATGATTTGATGTTTCCTCAAGAGTGTATAAGCGGTTTTAAATAACTTCTTCTCTGTAAAAGTTTTGACACATAAGTCCTGAAAGAATTGCATTATTGTCCCTTGAAACTTAAGGTGGGATTCTTTCTTGCAGCTGCAAGAATTGCTTCTTTTTTCTGGGAATCTGTAAAACTTAATAATCACATCTCTTGGTAGAGCATCTTCTTTTGGTTGGCCCTTAGTGCTCCTGTGAGCTCTTTCTAATTGAAACTTCTCCGTCTGCAACCTCGCCAGTGATTGCTTGGAAGAGCTGATGGAGAAAGGTGGGTAGTTCATCTGTAGATACTGATTCTGGGATTCCCTTCAGCCTTAAATTGCATCTGCGGCTTCTATTTTCAAGATCTTCTAATTTATCTTGTATTTCTTTCACTTCTTGTTGTTGTGCAGAAATGGTTGTGCTGTACGGTTGTTAATTCATTCTGTGAGAGCGGTCTCAGACTTCCTCTAGAGTGGCTATTCTGGTTCCCTAGTTCTGTGATGTCCTTGTTTTATGTCTGCTAAACTGTTGGTGACAGTATTCTGGAATGCATCAAATTTTTCCCAGAGCTTGTCGAAGTTCTTTCTGAGGTCCTGCTTGGACACTAAAGCTTTAAGATCAGCTCTTGGTGGTAGGTATCCGAGTCATCATCATTAAGTTGTGAGTCTGTTTCAAAATCTATATCTTCCTCTTAATGCTGTTGGCAATTTCTGAGATTTTATCTCCTTTGACAGGCTTAAAAAACAAGGTGGCTGCTGGTGTTTTTGGGCCCCAGAGAGGGTTTATTTTGCTTCCTGGCCGACATACTGAATTTAAAATACTAAACAGCAGAGTGGTGTGTCTTAATCAGGATTTTAGATTTCTTCCTCATATCTTGTGTATGTCAGTTTTTGACTATAGTAACAACCAGGAGTATGCGTGCTGATTTTGTTTGATTTGTCTCTGAATACTGTTGAGTTGCAGATATATGGTGACACAGTTGTGTATAATATGCCTCCTGAAAAGCACTCACTATTAGATTGCCCTGCTTTCAAGAGGCCCTTTGAACAAATTTCTTTGCAGTTTAAATTTCAATAGTGAAGTCTAGCCTTCAGAATAGTAAAAGCATACAGGCAATCCAGTTTAGGATTACAGTCTTTTGTTTTATCATATAGAGTTCACCGCTCTATTGTAATTGTGGTTTTGCACAGCATTCTTAATATTACTCAAGTACCCTAGAAATTCTCTTATTCATAATATATTATTGCAGACGTTTTTTGCTACCGCTTCTTATAATTGCATTGTGGTTTTTATAGCTTGGGTTTGACGATAAGGCCTGGCTTCCAGCCGAACATATAGCTGCTTTCAACATGTGTAATAGGGTTCTATATGTCTGCGAAATGGGGTTTCTGCTTATAACATTTGCGCATCTTTCACATATAGGATCCCCATTTAGCACTATTGGGTGCATAGCTTCTTGGCAATATAGAGCCTTCTACAATGTTTACCCCAAGCTGTTGTTCCTTTTAAACCTTTTTCCTCAACCCCTTTACATTTTGTCACTAAAAGTCGTGACCTACGAGGTCTATTGCGGCTATACTTGTATGCCAGACCGTATCCTTATGTCTGGTTGGTGGGTTCGCCGACCTCTCATCTGCTTTAAGCCGGTGTGTCTAACAGTTTCTGCTGCGTGGTTTACGGCTGTCCCTCGTGGCCAAGATGGCGACTGGCTCCTCACAGCCTCCGCTGCATATATCTGATCAGTGAGCTACTGAGGTGTCCGGTTCAGCTCTCAGTGTGCATAGTGAATGATCACCTCACTTTTGATGTCCCTCACAATCAGTTTTGAGACTTCTCTTGCCCTCAAAAGGTTCAAACTTAAGCAGTATATCGCGGGAGCTCCTAGCTTACAGCTCCATCTTTGTTCGGCTCCCACGTATATCAAATTATGTATATTTTAAAGGGCCATAATACCCAAATGTTTAAATACTTGAAAGTGATGCAGCATAGCTGTAAAAAGCTGACTAGAAAATATCACCTAAACATCTTCTATGTAAAAATGAAAGATATTTTACCCTCAAAAGTTTTCTCAGTAGCCACATCCCATTGTAAATGATTTCTAAGCAGGCAATTCAGTATGTCTGTTCCGGGACAGCTGAAGGGGCGAGCTTACGTGCACTCTCATCTTATTTTCCTATTCAGTTTAAAGGAAGTTTGCTATGAAATCTCATGAGAGTTAAGTCAAATCTCATGAGATCACAGTAAAAGAGTTCATGACCTCAGCAACTGCTAATGCTGATTGGCTGCTGTTCATTTCTTCATTTTTTTTTTCCCCTGCAACTGGGCTGCAGCTGAGTATAAATTTTTACACAGAACTTACTCTGCTGAGCTGAGGAGATTGTGAGGTAAAGTATCTTCCTTTTTTACATAGATATGCTCAGGTGATATTTTCCTGTCAGCTTTTTTACAGTTAAACTGCATCAATTTTCAAGGTGATTTAGCATAGAGTTATTAAGTACCTTTAAGTATATTCTTTACAAACAACATTTTTAGTAAAACAGGCATCACTTCCTGTAAATAATTTGTCTTGTCTTGTCCATCTATGACCTTAACTTTTACTGCAGCAGAGCTTTTTACCCTAGAAAATGCTATATATAGCTTTGTCTATGGCTGAACACTGGCTCTGGCAAATAGATGCCAACTCGATCTAAAGTTTGTCCTTAAGTTTTGTTAATGTCCATAGCGAATGCTAATTTAACTGGAAATTGTCCTCATAATACAAAAGAAAGTTCTGTATTACTTGGGGCTAAATCTATTCAAGGAATGAAAAACATTTTGCAATACAGCTGTACGGTTATATTTGTGCATAATTAAATTTTTACGCAAAGCTTTCACAACCAATCTGGGCCATTATAAAGACCTGTTTTGGTGTTAAGATTATGCAAATGCATAAAAATACTACCTATTTTAAGATTGAGTTTATGAACTGCCATTCCAGAAGGAGCCAATTCATTTAAAAAACTCAACTGGATAATTATCCCTATCCTCCTGTGAATTATCATCAATGGAATCAGTACTTAAGTAAGTAGAGGTTACACCCTTCTAACAAACTTAGTACTTCTTCATTGATTTTATCAACATCACTATTTTTTGGACATAAAATGGCCATTTTTGAAAACATAAAAGCATCAGAATCTTTTAACTCTTCACCAAATATCTCTTTACAATGCAGTCTTTGCAGATCATTTGGGATGGGATTTAAAAGATGTCTTCATGAAAACCATGATCGTTGCCAGTAGTCTATCTCCAAGCTTTAAAAGCCAAGAGCTAAACACTGGATCAACAGATCTACATTAGTCAACTTCAAAAGTTTAAACTTATGCCAGAGTAGATTAAATTTTATGCTGGCTTCAACTATAGCTGATCTACATTCCGTGTGCAACAACAGGAAGAGTTTGTCTGAAATCACCTCCAAGCAGAATAGTTTTTGCCTTTAAAAGGTTTGTTGTTATTCATCAACTCTTGAAGGAGTTTGTCTACACATCTGAGTGCATTACTGAAAGACATGGTTGATTCACCCCAAATAATTTATCTTTGCAGTACCGATCATTTGCGCATCATTAGAAGTTTGCCTCATGGAAAGAGGTTGAAATATCCAACAAAGGAACTGGCAACTTAAACTGCGAGTGGTATGTTTGTCCACCTTCCAGCAAATTTGCCGCAATACCTGTTGAAGCAACTGGTAATGCTACCTCACTATTTTATCTAAATGTCCTCAACCAAAGTTTTGTATAGGTAAGTTTTACCACTACCACCAGGATCATCAAAGAAATAACACCTTTGTGGTAAAGTATAATTTTGCAATGCAGCAATGATTTCTTTCTCTTTGAAGTTTATTAAAAGATGCCTTCATTGGGGGCATGTCTCTGGGCAGCACCTTGAAGGTAGCAATATTGGGAGCTCCGTGTGGATCACTGTTAATCTGCCTATTATCAGTGAATTAAATGACCATCCAGTTATATTATTCTTTATATAAGGATTCTACAGATCAAGATAAAGTGAAAACAGTATTTCCCTTAAGAATACCACCGTTGCACACCAATCTGGAGCGTTGAGGCTCTAAGGGGGGCAGCTCAACACAGAGAGGCTCTCAAACACCCCCCCCCCCCCCCCAGTAATCATACAGACCGGGTAAGCAGTGCACAGACACTGAACAATACATTTAATCTGAAACCAACACTACCTATTTTTACTTAGTACCACCCTTGCTATACAGAATAAATAGCAGGAGAATTCAGTGCCTTCCTCACCAGCACGTACCTACTAAAAATGGCGTCTGACGCTGAAATGATACTTGCAGCCACCATACTAAGCCAAGAGACCCTGCAGAGAAAACTGATAAAGCTACAAGTCTCCAAGAGCCTATTCCAAGCTTATCGAGCCCAGTACCTCAAGCCCAAGCTCTGGCTATGGCAGCACCACACTTGAGCCCACCTGCTAAGAACCCTCCAACAGTAGATGAATACCCAGATGACATCCCGGTCATGAGCTGGATACAACTACAAACCTCCAGGCAACAGCTGACCGCAACTGAAGCTGCAAGTGCCGCCAGCGCTGAAGTGAATGTCGCATCCCCATGCCCAGTGGTGGCTGGTGACTTTTGAAGATGGGGGAGCACTAGCCCCGCCCCTCAGATGGCTCCACCCATTTTAGTGTGTGTGTGTGTGTGTGTGTGTATATATATACACATACATACACACACACACACACTCTGCCATTAACCTTAACACATCCTTATGTACAAGGTGAGGGAAGTGTGTTATGTGTATTACTGTGTGTTGTTAAAGTCTGTGTGTGAGGTATGTACATAACTAACCTGTGTTATATTAAAAGACAAGAGCGACCACAATACACCCTGCAGTTACTATATATATATATATATATATATATATATATATATATATATATATATGTAATATCATATTTTATATATATATATATATAAATTACAAGGAAGAAGTAAGAACCCTTATTAGTCCAGCAACAGACTATGTCACATAAATATTAAAACTAAACCAAAGGTAGAACGATAAGAAGACACAATTTCAGTAGTATATTTAAACAAAATTTACATTGTTATAAGTTAGCAACATGATATCAAAACTCTGTATCAAGATTATCAACCAGGAATAACAAAGAAATTGGATTCAGTCTTAAAGTAAGTTCATTGATCCTGATAAATCATTCAAAAAGAGAAAAGAAGCATCTCACATGATATGCATTATGTAATCCAAAATGGGTGAATGAAAAAGTTCATGTAGGCACAGCACTATGCCGTATTTACTCACAGGTAAGTATCTTTTTGATACATTTAACTTTTCACTTGCCAGTAGTATTTTTAGCAAAAATCACCTTTGCAATTTCTGCTAGTTTTGATCACTGTGTGACTGTAGATTCAAGAGATCTAAAATATCATTGCAGCTTAAGTCAAGTTTCAAATTACCTGTTGGTGAGCGGTCATAGTACAGCTGGGTGTTACCTGCTCATTCTTCCCTCCGTTCACGGCTTGTTTTGATTATCGGAACAAACTGTATCTGTGAGCCCTTGGTAAAGTTCTTTATCCCTCAGATCCTGGAGAAGGCTCTTAAGTGACAAGCACGCCTCAGATGTGTTTGGTATCGGGGTGTAAGAAAACTTGATGCAGAGACTAGGTCCCTAGGACTAACCCAAGGTGTTTACATGTTAGTCTCCAGGCTCTTGCAGGCTGGCTCAATAAGTCAATATCACCCAGGTATTTAGTCGCTTGTGATTGTGTCATGTGTGGTATCATTCCTATGCCCATGGTCCTTAATTAGTGTGGCCTCCAATTTATAGATCTGTAAATTTTCCTTGACCTGTCAGCCAGTCTATGACGAATTTACGTTGAGCCGCCCAAGTTATAAAATTCAAAGTTGGGGCAGTGCCAGCCCCCCCCCCATCTCTTGCGACGCCGTGAGTTTAGAATAACTAACTCTGTGTTTTTTATTATTCCATACAAAATGCACTTTAGGTCCGATTTCCTAAGGTATTGCGGGTTGGCACACAAAATAAAGATATTTAAAAAAAAAATACAAAAAAATTACTAACACTAAATTACGAAAAATAACAAACAAAATAATCCATAATTAAAACAATGACACCTAATCTAATAGCCATATCAAATAAAAAGCACCCCAAAAATAAAAAACCCTAGCCTACAATAAACTACAAATAGCCCTTAAAAATGGCTTTTTTTAGGGCATTGCCCTAAAGATATCAGCTCTTTTACCTGAAAAAAAAATACAAAGATCCCCCCAACAGTAAAACCCAACCACCTAACCAACCCTACCAAATAAAAAAAAACTAACTCTAAAAAAAACCCTAAGCTAACCCATTTCCCTGAAAAGGGCATTTGTATGGGCATTGCCCTTAATATGGGCATTCAGCTCTTTATCATTGCCCTTAAAAGGGCATTTAGCTCTTTTAAGATAGCCCAATACCCTAATCTAAAAAAACCCCCCACCCAAATACAGTTTAAAAAAACTAACACTAACCCCCTGACGATCCATCCTCATCCAGGCGGGCGAAGTCCTCATCCAGGCGTCGAGGTCATCATCCATCCAGGCGGTGTCTTCTATCTTCATCCCGCCACGTGGAGCGGTTCCATCCTAAAGACATCCCACGGGGAGCATCCTCTTCAATACAGTTGCCACCATATACTGAATCTTCAATGCAAGGAGCCTTTTCAAAATGGCAGCAAATGACAGCAAATAACAGGATTGTTGTTATACATTGCATTGTAACATTCACAATTTAGCGTCTAGACATAACAGACACAATGGACTAAGGAGTATTCCACTGTTGTAAATGCTGCATGTCTGGCAAAAATAAAACATTTTATTATTATTATTAACAATTATTTGTAGAGCGCCAACAGATTCTGCAGCGCTATAAACATAGTTGGTATACAGGATAATATTTATAGGGATCAAGTGGGTAGAGGGCCTCTGCCGAGAGTTGCATGTTGTAGTCGGCTCTTATGAGGTGATCTGCAAACAGCTGGGCTCATAGGCTTACATTCTAAGGGGTTTCCATGGGAAAGCAATGGAGGTTAGGATAAGGTTTGTGTTGGTTGTATGCATCCCTGAATAGTAGAGTCTTTAGGGAGCACCTCAAAGCTGTTAAAATTAGGGGGAGAGTCTTGTGGAGCATTGCAGGGAGTTCCACAAGATGGGGGCCAGTCTGGAGAAGTCCTGTAAATGGGAATGTGAGGAAGGTAACAAGAGAGGGAGGAAGAGTAGGAGATCGTGAGCAGAGTGAAGGGGACAGGAGGGAGAGTATCTGAAGACAAGGTCTGAAATGTAGGGGGAGCAGAGGGCTTTGTTATGTCAGAGTGAGGATTTTTGTGTTCAATCCTGGAGGCAAGAGGAAGCCAGTGAAGGGATTGGCAGAGAGGTGCAACAGATGAAGAGCGACGTGTAAGGAAGATGAGCCTGGCAGAGGCATTAATTATGGAATTGTAAAGGAGATAGGGGCAGCTAGGGTAGACCAGAGAGGACAGAGTTTCAGTAGTCGAAGGGGACGGTAAAGGATGAGAGAGTAGATTAAAATCTTAGTTGTGTAAGGAAATGTCTAATTTTAGAGATGTTTTTTAAGGTGGAAGCGGCAGGCTTTAGCCAAGGACCTGAACATGAGGAGTGAAGGAGAGGTCTGAGTCCAAGTGTGACCCCAAGACATCGGTCATGCGGGGTAGGGGTAATGTTGGAATTATCAACAGAAAATTGGGGGGGGATTTTGGAAGAAGGGGGAAAAATAAGGAGTTCAATTTTGGAGAGATTTAGCTTAAGGGTAGTTTAGAGGACATCCAAGATGAGATATGAGAAAGACAGTTAGTGAACCGGGTTAGTAAGGAAGGAGGAAGGTCTGGTGCAGAGAGGTAGATTTAGGTGTCATCGGCATACAAATGATTTTGAAACCTGTGGGACTTTATTAAGGGATCCTAATGATGAAGTGTAGATTGAAAAGAGAAGGGGGATCAAGCACAGAGCTTTGAGCTACCCAAAACAGAAAGTGGTAACGGGGCAGAGGATGCTCTGAATAGAATTACTGGAGCATATTGGATATAATGTAGACTAGTGTTTGTTCTTTGGCTATGATGAACAACCAGGAGGTTAGATTAATTTTATAAACTAATGTCGGTATATATCTTTGTATACGAGATAGGATTAAATTGTATTATATTTTTTAAGGTTGAATGGTTTTCTGTCTGAGATTTTAGTTTTATTTTATGTTTTGTTACTTCTGTTTTTATAACGGTGAAGTAGGGCTTTGCTTAATATTGCGGTGATGAAAGGAGAGATGGACATAACATGATCTGCTAACTGAGCATATATTTTGGTCGGTTTGCTGTGTATTACTGCTTCCCACGCCCATATTGGTGAAAGGTTTGTTAATTATATCCAATAGGAGATGACCAGTCATGAGGTTTACTACCCCCTTAGCATGACGTTGGAGAAGGTGAGGAGGTTAGACATGCCTTTGCAGGTTACGGATATGGTTTTGTACTAATAGAATATTGCTATATATATTGGGGCTATTCGGCTTTAAACTGATTATTGTGGAGGATAAATGATCTAAATTTATACCCAAGGAGGGTTTCGATCAGGTACGACTTTGATCAATATGAATTGATATGACAGGATACTTGGGCATTATTTTGTTCTGTCATTTTTTTGCTACGCCCATATGGGAGAGGGTTAAGTTAGACAAGCCAATATGAGATGACTGGTCGCGAGGTGGACACTCCTCTAAAATAACGTTGGAACAGGGGTTAGACACGCCTTTGTAGGTAGACATGTTTTTGAGTTTGGTAATCGGAATTTTTTACGTGTGATCGGCTTTCTAATGTTACATAGTATTTGGTGTTTTAAATACCGATGATCCCGAGGGATAAAGGCATATAATGAAATATATTACGTAGCCAAAAAAAAAAGGGGTGGTGTGTGTGTCTGATCCACCAATGTGATCATGAACAGTGACTTGTATGTCAACATGGGTATGAAAATAAAGAGAGGACCAATGGCACTACTAGCAGAATATGCTACGCCCCTGGTGTTCCCTTGTGTAATGAGTGAACTATGTCACTGTATTCAATAATGGTAAAGTGTGGTGCTATGTAGTAAAAACAAAGAATTCAAACTTACAAGAGACGCTAAGGCAGCCCACACTTGAAAAATTACTATATATATAGCACTCAAGGGGTTAATATAAATAACACTGTCCGAGAAGGGGTCACTATATAGAGTGTTAGACACTTAGACAAGGTAATATAGAATCTTGAATAATTAGTAACAACTTATGAGAAGTAAAAAAATAACGTTTATTAAGAGCACAAATTAAAATAGGAAAAACACACGTTAAAATCACTCTTAGGAGCCTATTGGAGGTGAAGTAACAAATATTGCTTATTAAAGCTAGATGAGGCTGGTGGGATGGATCAAGAATAATCAGATTGAGCTTGCATTCTATTGGCTGTTCCGATCAGCCAATAGAATGCGAGCTCAATCTGATTGGCTGATTGGATCAGCCAATCGGATTGATCTTGATTCTGATTGGCTGATTCCATCAGCCAATCAGAATATTCCTACCTTAATTCCGATTGGCTGATAGAATCCTATCAGCCAATCGGAATTCGAGGGACACCATCTTGGATGACGTCCCTTAAAGGAACCGTCATTCGGCTAGTAGGCGTCGGGAGGAAGAGGATGTTCCGCGTCGGAGGTCTGCAAGATGGATCCGGAAGAAAAAAGATTGAAGATGCCGTTGATAGAAGACTTCATCCGGATCATGGACCTCTTCAGCTCCCGCTTGGATGAAGACTTCATCCGGATCATGGACCCTCTTCAGCTCCCGCTTGGATGAAGACTTCAGCCGGATCATGGACCTCTTCAGCCCCCCGCTTGGGCTTGGATCAGGACATCGGAGGAGCTCTTCAGGACGGATCGGTGAACCTGGTAGGGTGAAGACAAGGTAGGAAGATCTTCAGGGGCTTAGTGTTAGGTTTATTTAAGGGGGGTTTGGGTTAGATTAGGGGTATGTGGGTGGTGGGTTGTAATGTTGGGGGGGGTATTGTATGTTTTTTTTTTACAGGCAAAAGAGCTGAATTTCTTGGGGCATGCCCCGCAAAGGTCCCTATTCAGGGCTGGTAAGGTAAAAGAGCTTTGAAATGTAGTAATTTAGAATAGGGTAGGGCATTTTGTTATTTTGGGGGTCTTTGTTATTTTATTAGGGGGCTTAGAGTAGGTGTAATTAGTTTAAAATTGTTGTAATATTTTTTCTTATGTTTGTAAATATTTTTTTATTTTTTGTAACTTAGTTCTTTTTTATTTTTTGTACTTTAGATAGTTTATTTCATTGTAGTTATTTGTAGGTATTGTATTTAATTTATTTATTGATAGTGTAGTGGTAGGTTTAATTATAGATAATTATAGGTATTTTATTTAATTAATTTATTGATAGTGTAGTGTTAGGTTTAATTGTAACTTAGGTTAGGATTTATTTTACAGGTAATTTGTTATTATTTTAACTAGGTAACTATTAAATAGTTCTTAACTATTTAATAGCTATTGTACCTGGTTAAAATAATTACAAAGTTGCCTGTAAAATAAATATTAATCCTAAAATAGCTACAATGTAATTATAATTTATATTGTAGCTTATATTAGGATTTATTTTACAGGTAAGTATTTAGCTTTAAATAGGAATAATTTATTTAATAAGAGTTAATTAATTTCGTTAGATTAAAATTATATTTAACTTAGGGGGGTGTTAGTGTTAGGGTTAGACTTAGCTTTAGGGGTTAATACATTTATTATAGTAGCGGTAAGCTCCGGTCGGCAGATTAGGGGTTAATAATTGAAGTTAGGTGTTGGCGATGTTAGGGAGGGCAGATTAGGGGTTAATACTATTTATTATAGGGTTAGTGAGGCGGATTAGGGGTTAATAACTTTATTATAGTAGCGGTGCGGTCCGCTCGGCAGATTAGGGGTTAATAAGTGTAGGCAGGTGGAGGCGACGTTGTGGGGGGGCAGATTAGGGGTTAATAAATATAATATAGGGGTCGGCGGTGTTAGGGGCAGCAGATTAGGGGTACATAGCTATAATGTAGGTGGCGGCGCTTTGCGGTCGGCAGATTAGGGGTTAATTATTGTAGGTAGCTGGCGGCGACGTTGTGGGGGGCAGATTAGGGGTTAATAAATATAATACAGGGGTCGGCGGTGTTAGGGGCAGCAGATTAGGGGTACATAAGTATAACGTAGGTGGCGGTCGGCAGATTAGGGGTTAAAAAAATTTAATCGAGTGGCGGCGATGTGGGGGGGCCTCAGTTTAGGGGTACATAGGTAGTTTATGGGTGTTAGTGTACTTTAGAGTACAGTAGTTAAGAGCTTTATGAACCGGCGTTAGCCCAGAAAGCTCTTAACTACTGACTTTTTTCCTGCGGCTGGAGTTTTGTCGTTAGATGTCTAACGCTCACTTCAGACACGACTCTAAATACCGGAGTTAGAAAGATCCCATTGAAAAGATAGGATACGCAATTGACGTAAAGGGATCTGCGGTATGGAAAAGTCGCGGCTGAAAAGTGAGCGTTAAACCCTATTTTGAGTGACTCCAAATACCGGAGTTAGCCTAAAACCAGCGTTAGGAGCCTCTAACGCTGGTTTTCACGGCTAACGCCAAACTCCAAATCTAGGCCTAAGTATTCTCTTATGTCAACACAAGCGCCGGAAGTCTAGACCAAACACTGAACTAATAGGTTGATACCAACTTGTCAGGTGTTACTCTCCTGTACTTGAAGTGCTAATTAACACATAAATGGCTTAAATTATAGCAGAGCTGGGTAAGTTGATGTCAGAGGTAACGTAGGCACAGTTATTTAACATAGCGAAGGGGTAACTCCTTCAAACTCAGAAGTGTTAATTGACAATATAATTATTGCCTTGAAAGCAGGCTGTACTATCTATAAAGGCGCACTAGAGCCTTACCATGGTCTCAATACAATCGTGTGCTGACTCTGTCTCCAAGTATCTGTGCATGTATTAGACATATAAAATGAAAGCGTCTTAACAGTGCTGATACATATCGTATAGGTTGATACTTCTAGGCATATACACTTGACTGGACAGAACCAATTGTGATATAATTACATGAAAGTAATAACTGACATTGTTTGAAACCAGCACACAATTCTGGACTTGCAATAACTGGGGTTTAAAGTAATATGCTCTGCTGCTAGTGTAGACTTACTTAAAGGGACATAATACTCATATGCTAAATCACTTCAAACTCATGAAGTATAACTGTAAAAAGCTGACCTGAGCATCTCTATGTAAAAAAGGAAGATATTTTACCTCACAATCTCCTCAGCTCAGCAGAGTAAGTTATGTGTAAAAAGTTATACTCAGCTTCTCCCAGCTGCAGGTTAAAAAAAAATAATGAAGAAATGAACAGCAGCCAATCAGCATCAGCAGTGTTGAGGTCATGAACTCTTTTACTGGGATCTCATGAGATTTCACTTAAATCTCATGAGATTTCATAGTAAGCTGAATAGGAAAATAATATGAGCGTGCACGAGGCTCATCCCCTCAGCTGTCCCAGGACAGACACACTAAAATGCTGCTTAGAAATCCTTTACAATGGGATGTGGCTATTGAGGAACTTTTGATGTAAAATATCTTTCTTTTTTACATAGAGATGTTCAGGAGATATTTTCTAGTCAGCTTTTTACAGCTATGCTGCATCACTTTCAAGTGTTTAAAAATGTGGGTATTATGGCCCTTTAAGCGTTAAAGTAATGGATGGTACTCATATATAATTATATCAACATAAATACTGTGTTGTTCATTGAACAATATATCAGGCAGGTTAACGTTTATACTCGTATAATTCCCCACAGATTATTATGTTAGCTTCTAGGCACATACACTTAACTAAGCAGCAGCGATTGTGATGCAATTACATAGAAGTAATAAAGGACATTGTTTACAAAGCCAGCTTGCAACTCGGGACTTGCAATAACTGGGGCTCAAATAGTATGAACAGAGAAAAAATGGCAGGCTCTCAAATCCAAATATTAAAAAATCAAAATTTATTGGACAACTTTAAAAAGTACACAGACATGGCAGTAAAAGCTAGAGCAAAGAATCGTACATGTTTCGCGCCCCCTACAGGCACTTAATCATAGATGAGGTACTCTGTGATTAAGTGCCTGTAGGGGGCGCGAAACGTGTAAGATTCTTTGCTCTAGCTTTTACTGCCATGTCTGTGTACTTTTTAAAGTTGTCCAATAAATTTTGATTTTTTAATATTTGGATTTGAGAGCCTGCCATTTTTTCTCTGTTCATTATATTTTGGCTTCCTGATCCCGGCCCTCCCAGCTACGGCTCTCCGTGCTTTAGTTGCTTTTGACTTTGGGACTTTTTTTCAAACCGCATTGCATAGCGGCTTGCTCTCTGGGAACAGACTTCCGGTTTGTGGGGGATCGACAGGCTGCGTTTGCCGTTTACTCTGCTCAAATAGTATGCTCTGCTACCAGTATAGACTTGCTTAAGCATGGAGGCTTTTGATGGTATTCATATATAAATGTATCAACAAAGATACTGTGTTGTTCATTGAACAATATAAATATCAGGCAGATAGCGTTTGTAATCGTATAATTACCCACAAATTGTTATGTTAGCTTATAGGCACATACACTAAACTGAGCAGCAGTGATTGTGATGCAATTACATAGAAGTAATAACTGACATTTCTATCCCCCCCCCCCCCAAAAGTCGGCTCACAACTCTAGACTTGCATCAACTAGGGCTCAAGTAATATGTTCTGATGCCTATGTAGGATTGCTTAAGCGTAAATGCATTTGATGGTACTCGTATGTGAATATATCAACATAAATACTGCGTTATTCATTGAAAAATATATTTGGCAAGTTTACATTTGTAATCGCATAGTTGCCCGCAGGTTTTTATGTTAAAAGCAAGTTTCTCATAGGTGAGAATACAAGCTTAGATATATTACCAAGATTATATAGGTTTTATTATTAAGCTTTGCATAGGACATAAAGTTGTCCAATATTAAGAGATACAAATTAGCCTCTAAAAGATCCTATGTTATAATAATCCCAGCGTAAAGCCACTACATTGATAATTGAAGTAGAGATATTTAGTAAATAAAGACAATAGGCAACCTAAGGCATGCTTAAAATGCAAGAGCTCCTAGGACTCCTCACCAGTTCCCTAACATCCCCTTTATTGCAAGTCCCGAGTTGCAAGCTGGCTTTGTAAACAATGTCAGTTATTACTTCTATGTAATTGCATCACAATCGCTGCTGCTTAGTTAAGTGTATGTGCCTAGAAGCTAACATAATAATCTGTGGGGAATTATACGAGTATAAACGTTAACCTGCCTGATATATTGTTCAATGAACAGCACAGTATTTATGTTGATATAATTATATATGAGTACCATCCATTACTTTAACGCTTAAGTAAGTTTACACTGGCAGCAGAGCATATTACTTTAACCCCTGTTATTGCAAGTCCAGAATTGTGTGCTGGTTTCAAACAATGTCAGTTATTACTTTCATGTAATTGTATCACAATTGGTTCTGTCCAGTCAAGTGTATATGCCTAGAAGTATCAACATATACGATATGTATCAGCACTGTTAAGACACTTTCATTTTATATGTCTAATACATGCACAGATACTTGGAGACAGAGTCAGCACACGATTGTATTGAGACCATGATAAGGCTCTAGTCCACCTTTATAGATAGTACAGCCTGTGTGACGTGAGTCACCAAGATCTGAGGGCCTTTTATGGAACATTCTTTGGGCAGGAGGTACATGGGCTTAAGGATACCCAGAGACTGCATGGAAATGTGGAATTTTATATGCTGGACAACCCATGTACTTTCATAACTCTGTCTTATGTCCATATCACCCTGTATCCATAAATACAGGATGGGTACAGGGTGTGAGTGCCCCTTGTGGGAGCAATTGTGACTCTATAAACCAAGTGGGCATAAAGGACTTAATAGTTACTAAGAGCTGTTCTTATATTTTGTAATAAGATGTATTTTATTTACGTTTCTGATCTGATTGTGTCACAGGAGTCTGCTGGCTTGGAGGGATGTGCTGCCTGGCTATCATTCCCTAAGCAGCACTACAAAGATGCGCCAATGGCAGCCAGTGAAGGATCGCAGCCAGACGATTATAGATGATGCAGATGAAAAATTCCACAGCAGAGTGCGGAGAAGGTTGTAAATCTACAGAGCCAACCCATCCAAAGCAGCAGTCTGGGTAACGAACGTTGAGGTGGTGAAGCAGATCATCAGGTATCGGAATATTTGGACAGCTGAGATGCTGGGATCAGTTACCTATAAATGGGAAGTTCCAATATGGGACTTCGAGAGGCAAGTCAAAGTCGCCCTTGCTGTTTTAGGAGGGCCAGTTCCAGAGGAGATGTGCCTGGAATGGAGAGCCCTGATTCGGCTAGAGATGTGGAAAGATGCACTGGAGAATTGGTATGGCTGCAGAGGCAAAGTCCTGCCCTCCCTAGAACAATGCTTCGGGGACCAGGTAAACATGCAGCTCTGCTTACTGAGAGGACAACCCACAGGTGAGGGGATAGCCGAACTGAAGTGTCTGGTGCAAAGAGAGGTCAAGCGCGAGGATCGGTACAGAGCGTTATATTGGTTTGCAGACAGGTGGCAGTCGAGGGCAGAAACACACTATTCCCCAGAAGGTGATGACTTTAGTGGCCCCAGCATATTATCGGAAGCATTTGAGGAGAAAGTTAACTTTGGCATTCCCGAGGGATGTCGATTCTGGGACATTCAAAGCAAGAGGCAGGAGATTTTTTCCCATCGGAAGCACTTGCCTTAGAGCCTAACCTGACATGGCTTATCTATCAGGAATGGGACCTTGAGGTGGATTACCTAGAACTGCAGGAAAGTGGTCCTTTACTTACTTCAGCGGATTTAGTGGACTTCATATCCACGGATGTTGGTCCGGGAGGTGTGGATGAGACAGTGGTCTCCACATGTGGAGTGCAGGGATACAACCCCCTGGCATGGGGACCCTAGTCACCCTGTTATCTTCCCAGCTGGATCCAGAGATTGTGGATCTAATTGACTTTTCCTCTGAGGTGTCAGATGCAGATTACCCAACAGAAGAGCAGGCAACAGGGCAAAGTCTTGTTGGCCTCTGCCCACCCCTAACCAGCACCCCAGAAAACAGGAATGACAGCTTCACGCTGGCAGAGGGACCGGAGGAGCATGCAGCAGTCCCAGTGGAGGAGCTGGCATTGGGAACGAGAGATGTCGGCCTCTCTCTGCAAGCAATGGCAGATTCCTATACAGTACAAGTGGGTGGGACTACAGTCTCCACCTGTATTCTCCAGGGATGCTGGGCAGTTGGCCCAGATCTGCAACAGCATGTTGGAGTGAGCTCAGCCACCCTGTCTTCTCTCCAGCTACTGAAAGGACTCCAGGGAGAAGGGACAGTCAGCACTTCTCCCCAGCAGTGGGTATGTTCTATGAAAGAGGCAGAGGTCGGCTGGGTGAGTGATGCTCTGTTTGGGACAATTTGTTTGGGGTACTGTGTGGATACGGGCATTAGGGGAATGGATCTACGGACTAACTTTGAAGTCAACACGTCTGGGGTCTCCTCCTGTGTTAGTCTCCTTCCAAAGGGGGAGATATATGACATGAGTCACCAAGATCTGAGGGCCTGTTATGGAACATTCTTTGGGCAGGAGGTACATGGGCTTAAGGATACCCAGAGACTGCATGGAAATGTGGAATTTTATATGCTGGACAACCCATGTACTTTCATAACTGTCTTATGTCAATGTCACCCTGTAGCCATAAATACAGGATGGGTACAGGGTGTGAGTGCCCCTTGTGGGAGCAATTGTGACTCTATAAACCAAGTGGGCATAAAGGACTTAATAGTTAATAAAATCTGTTCTTATATTTTGTAATAAGATGTATTTTATTTATGTTTCTGATCTGATTGTGTCTCAGGAGTCTGTCTGGGTAAACTGATTGTGTTCCTGTGTGATTATGTTAACTAGACTGCCCAACATCAGATTGTCTGAGAAAACTTTCCTCCCTAGTTAATTAACTTGATATGTTAATCTGTTTTACCTGTGAATAGACAATTGTTAGAGGTTTGATGTATTGTTCATATGTTTGCTTTACTGTTTAACCAATTCCCTATGTAACCTGAAGCTCTGTAAATCTGGAATGCCAGGGTGTATAAATCTGTGTGCTGCTTTTAAATAAAGTGTTAATTTTTGTGTTCAGACAACTGAGTGTTGCCTCAGATTTGTTCTCCTCCATAACTTTAGACTGTGGTCAAAGGGGGGTACCAGGAGCTATTGCTCTGGATAAAAGGATGTCCAGGACAAGGGAATTGTTCTGACAGAGGTACCCATTTGGGGTACCAGGCAGTCCATCACAGCCTGCTTTCAAGGCAATAATTATATTGTCAATTAACACTTCTGAGTTTGAAGGAGTTACCCCTTTGCTATGTTAAATAACTGTGCGTACGTTACCTCTGACATCAACTTACCCAGCTCTGCTATAATTTAAGCCATTTATGTGTTAATTAGCACTTCAAGTACAGGAGAGTAACACCTGACTAGTTGGTGTCAACCTATTAGTTCAGTGTTTGCTCTAGACTTCCGGCGCTTGTGTTGACATAAGAGAATACTTAGACTCTAGGTGGTTCATGATTTTGGGTATTGATATTTATTTAGAACAGAATATCTATTTTGATTAAAATTCACGACTCAAGAATTTTTTACTATTATCTGATTATCATATTCCCAGTTATTATTCTTGATCCATCCCAGCAGCCTCATTTAGCTTTAATAAGCAATATTTGTTACTTCACCTCCAATAGGCTCCTAAGAGTGATTTTAACGTGTATTTTTCCTATTTTAATTTGTGCTCTTAACCCTTTCGAGACAGGGTTAAAGTGTCTACATTGGAATAACTGTTCCGATGTAGACAAATTGAAACCACGCGATCATGCACACGACTGCGATATTTGAATTATTGGATCGCGCCTGGGGGCGTCCCTACAACCCTAGGAACGCCCTCCAGACAGCGATCAAATCCTGGAAGCACAGAAGGCTTCAGGACAGCCGTTAACAATGACGATCTATTCTGTCATAATGGCTTTAAAGCCCAGTGTAATTATGATGGAATAGAACGGCATAACGGCATTAAAAGGTTAATAAAAGTTATATTTTAACTTCTCATAAGTTGTTAATAATTATTCAAGATTCTATATTACCTTGTCTAAGTGTCTACTACTCTATATAGTGACCCTTCTCGGACAGTGTTATTTATATTAGCCCCTTGAGTGTCTTTTTTAAGTGTGGGCTGCCTTAGCCTCTCTTGTAAGTTTGAAAGTGTATGTCAACATGCTCTAAGATTTTTTGATTGGAGCAAGCATAGGGGTGTTGTATTCTACCCTGATCCCCATTGGTTGATCCTACTGGTTGAAATAACTGGGTTTAAGATTATCGATTATGACAGTTTCCTAACATGCTTTTCATGACCAATCACTGCTGGTTTGACACATTATGCACTATGCACATCATTGCACCATCAATATTTGTTATGTATAATTGTCACATATCTAATTAACAGTATCTGTTATCCTATCAGAACACTATGTTTTTGCACACGGACAGCCGGAATTGTCTGTGATCAGGGGGAGGTTTCTATTGGCCTTTAAAGGTTTGTTTTCACCTGAGTTGTTTGTCAGAAGAAGGGACTGTGTTTTGTCCCGAAACATCACAAATAAAAGCTTGTTTGTTGTCACAGACGGCTAAAGACCAGTGAGTGCTTATTTTATTTATATATATATATATATATATATATATATATATATATATATATATATATATATATATATAAATATATATATATATACACGCATACATACACACAATACATACATTATAGAGGTTTGTACCTTTTTAAAGAAAATCATGTTAGTGGTCCACGAGATTAAAAATTGTGAGTTTAATGGTCCCTGAGGTCCGAAAGTTTGGAAACCCCTGCTGTAACCTACACTGAATACTCCATATACCATATTCACTCATACACAATTTGTGAAGATCAGACAGCTGCAGTGTTCAATACAATATTCATCACAAAAGGGTATACTATTTACCACTCCTGTCAGTTAAAAAAAATAACATACACATAAGGAAGTGAAACACTTAAAGGGACATGAAACCCCAAATTTTTCTTTCATGATTCAGACAGATATTACAAATGTAAAAAATATTCCAATTTACTTCTATTATCTAATTTGCTTCACTCTTTAGATATGCTTTGTTGAAGAAATATCAATACACAAGTGTGAGCTAATCCCCACATCGCAAACACTAAAATAAAATTTTTAACCCCTAATCTGCTGAACCGGACAGCGCCACCACTATAATAAATATATTAACCCCTAAACTGCCGCACTCCCGCATCACAAACACTAGTTAAATATTATTAAACCCTAATCTGCCGCCCCAACATCGCCGCCATCTACCTACATTTATTAACCCCTAATCTGCTGCCCCCAACATCGCCGCCACTATACTAAAGTTATTAACCTCTAACCCTAAGTCTAACCCTAACACCAACTAACTTAAATATTATTAAAATAAATCTAAATAAAACCTACTATTAATAACTAAATAATTCATATTGAAAACTAAATACTTACCTATAAAATAAACCCTAAGCTAGCTACAATATAACTAATAGTTACATTGTATCTAGCTTAAGGTTTATTTTTATTTTACAGGCAAGTTTGTAATTATTTTAACTCGGCAGAATAGTTACTAAATAGTTATTAACTATTTAATAACTACCTAGCTAAAATAAATAAAAAATTACCTTTAAAATAAAACCTAACCTGTCTTACACTAACACCTAATCTTACCCTACAATTAAATACAATTAACTAAATTCAATTTAGTTACAAAAAACAAATTACAAAAAACAAAACAAAACACTAAATTACAGAAAATAAAAAACAAATTACAAGATATTTAAACTAATTACACCTAATCTAATAGCCCTATCAAAATAAAAAAAGCCCACCCAAAATA
Organism: Bombina bombina; assembly: GCF_027579735.1. Lineage (NCBI taxonomy): Eukaryota > Metazoa > Chordata > Amphibia > Anura > Bombinatoridae > Bombina > Bombina bombina. Next base: position 104,223,533 of record NC_069503.1, read on the forward strand.
AAAAAAAACCCTAGCCTAAACTAAACTACCAATAGCCCTTAAAAGGGCCTTTTGCAGGGCATTGCCCCAAAGAAATCTGCTCTTTTACCTGTATAAAAAAAATACAAACAACCACCTCAACAGTAAAACCCACCACCCACACAACCAACCCCCCAAATAAAAGCCTAACTAATAAAACCTAATCTCCCCATTGCCCTGAAAAGGGAATTTGGATGCGTATTGCCCTTAAAAGGGCATTTAGCTCTTTTGCAGCCCAAACCCCTAATCTAAAAATAAAACCCACCCAATACACCCTTAAAAAATCCTAACACTAACACCCGAAGATACACTTACAGTTTTGAAGAGCCGACATCCATCGTCAACGAAGCTGGGAGAAGTCTTCATCCAAGCTGCAAGAAGTCCTCAACAAAGCTGGCAGAAGTGGTCCTCCAGACGGGCAGAAGTCTTCATCCAGACTGCATCTTCTATCTTCATCCATCCAGCACAGAGCGGGTCCATCTTCAAGACATCCGACGTGGAGCATCCTCTTCTTCCGATGACTCCCAACAAATGGCTTCCCTTAGATTCCGATTGGCTGATAGAATTCTATCAGCCAATCAGAATTAAGGTTGAAAAAATCCTATTGGCTGATGCAATCAGCCAATAGGATTGAGCTTCAATCCTATTGGCTGATCCAATCAGCCAATAGGATTGAGCTTGCATTCTATTGGCTGATTGGAACAGCCAATAGAATGCAACCTCAATCCTATTGGCTGATTGAATCAGCCAATAGGATTTTTTCATCCTTAAATCCGATTGGCTTATAGAATTCTATCAGCCAATCGGAATCTAAGGGACGCCATCTTGGATGACGTCACTTAAAGGAACCTTCATTCATCGGGAGTCGTCGGAAGAAGAGGATGCTCCGCGTCAGATATCTTGAAGATGGAACCGCTCTGTGCCGGATGGATTAAGATAGAAGATACCATCTGGATGAAGACTTCTGCCCGTCTGGAGGACCACTTCTGCCGGCTTTGTTGAGGACTTCTTGCCGCTTGGATGAAGACTTCTCCCGGCTGATCCACACACCAATAAAGTCTACTCTATTAAGAATTCCATCACATGCACTACCACTCACGTGGTGTATCTGCTCTTTTGCCCATGTGCCTGGTTCTATGTGGGCAAGACGATTGGAACACTCCAGGAGAGGATGGCCAACCACAGATGGGCCATTCGACTGGCTCTCACGTCAGGGGAATCCGAACAGCCAGTGGCAAGGCACTGTGCACAGATGGGTCACCAAGTATCATCTATTAGATATATCTTAATAGACCACATTCCCCGTCTGGACAGGGGTGGTGACCGGGACAAGACCTTACTTCGACGGGAAGCCAAATGGATGTATCGCCTGGGTACGGTACATCCGGGTGGCTTAAATTCTCCACCGGATTTTAGGATGCTTACTTAGATTGGAGACACATACCAGGGGTACATTTGTAATGTGTGTTTGGTAGGTTTAGACTGTCTAGCTGGTGGGGAATCTAGCACACCTGAAGTAAACTTTATCCCAAAGTTTAAAGAGTTATAGTTAGTTGTAGTAGGTGGCGCAAAACAAGTTGCTATTCCCAATGTGTCTTACTGTAAATATGTGTGATAATATGTGGGCTCAATATATGTTAATGTTTTGATGAGTCCTAATTTTATATTCTCTTTTGGAAAAAATGGATGTCGAAACTATTTAACCCCTTAATGACAAGTGACGTACCAGGTACGTCCTGCAAAAACTTGCAGTTAGTGACAATGGACGTACCTGGTACGTCACTTGTCTAAGAGAGTGCTGGAAGCGATCGCAATCGCTTCCAGCAGCTCTCAGGGTATTGCAGTGATGCCTCGATATTGAGGCATCCTGCAATACCCTTAGAAAGCATCCGATGCAGAGAGAGCCACTCTGTGGCCCTCTCTGCACCGGTAGCGATGCGTCCGGTTCGTTGGTGGGTGGGAGCGCAACAGGGAGGCGGGTGGGCAGCCCATCGCTACCCGGCATCCGGCTCCTGTTAGTGCAATGTGCACGCCGGGTGCCGGGAGCGTGCGGGGGCGCGCATGCGCGTGCGCGTGCGCGTGCGGGGGCGCGCGCACGCCCGCGATCACCTAAACACACTGACACCAATGAGTGGGAAGAGGGGGGGAAATATATATATATGAGGATCTGGGAGGGGGTTGGGGTATTGTGGGGGGCTGCTACACTACAGAAAAAAATAAATTAGTAATAAAAAATAATAATTAAAAACACTTTTTTGGGGGGCAAATTGGGTACTGGCAGACAGCTGCCAGTACCCAAGATGGCGGCAATTAGGTAGGGGAGAGGGTTAGATTGCTGGGGGGGGGGGGATCATGGAGGTTGGGGCTAAGGCAGGAGACCATCACAGCTAAAACATTTTATTTTTTTTTATTAAAAAAAATAAAAACTCCTTTTATTTAGTACTGGCAGACTTTCTGCCAGTACTTAAGATGGCGGGGACAATTGTGGGGTGGGGGAGGGAAGAGAACTGTTTGGGAGGGATCAGGGGGTGGGATGTGTCAGGTGGGAGGCTGATCTCTACCCTAAAGCTAAAATTAACCCTGCAAGCTCCCTACAAGCTACCTAATTTAACCCCTTAACTGCTGGGCATAATTTACGTGTGGTGCGCAGCAGCATTTAGCGGCCTTCTACTTACCAAAAAGCAACCACAAAGCCATATAAGTCTGCTATTTCTGAACAAAGGGGATCCCAAAGAAGCATTTACAACCATTTGTGCCTTAATTGCAGAAGCTGTTTGTAAATAATTTCAGTGGGAAACCTAAAGTTTGTGACAAAATTTGTGAAAAAGTGAACTTTTTTTTTTATTTGATGACATTTGGCGGTGAAATGGTGGCATGAAATATACCAAAATGGGCCTAGATCAATACTTTGGGTTGTCTTCTAAAAAAAAATATATACATGTCAAGGGATATTCAGGTATTCCTGACAGATATCAGGGTTCCAATGTAACTAGCGCTAATTTTGAAAAAAAGTTGTTTGGAAATAGCAAAGTGCTACTTGTATTTATGGCCCTATAACTTGCAAAAAAAGTAAAGAACATGTAAACATTGGGTATTTCTAAACTCAGGACAAAATTTAGAAACTATTTAGCATAGGTGTTTTTTGGTGATTGTAGATGTGTAACAGATTTTGGGGGTCAAAGTTAGAAAAAGTGTGTTTTTTTCAATTTTTTCCTCATATTTTATATTTTTTTTTATAGGAAATTATAAGATATGATGAAAATAATGGTATCCTTAGAAAGTCCATTTAATGGCGAGAAAAACGGTATATAATATGTATGGGTACAGTAAATGAGTAAGAGGAAAATTACAGCTAAACACAAACACTGCAGAAATGTAAAAATAGCCATTGTCATTAAGGGTAAGAAAATTGAAAAATGGTCCGGTCATTAAGGGGTTAAGAAATAAATATGATCCTTTATTTAATACAAAATAAAATCAGAGGCGCCCACAAATACTAGCTGCAAGTATATTGCTAGTATTGATGTGATGTGCACTGCAACAAAGTGATAATTGTGAAACCTATCACTAATTCCTATGATATGTATCAATGCAATAAAACGTGTATATACAACATAACAACCTATATATATATATATATAAATTGATAGACAACAAAGCAATTAATAAATATATAATATACTACAATGATATGACTATCTCCTAATGGGTTGTAACAAAGATAGTCCACACTCTAAGAGATATTTTGCAAATCTCCAGGCAGCAGACTCATTCCAGATCGATGTTGGCAGTCACAGGTTCTGTTAAAAAGAAAAAGAGAAGAGGCGCCAAATGGTGTGTATCGTTTTAACTTCAGCAGGCCAAAGCCCCCAAATGAATCTTACTTACAAAATTTCCAGCACTTGAGAAGTGCCACAAATGCCTTCTGAACTGTTAGCAGCCGTCCAGCTAGCTGTTTTTTACCAGTACTGCTTCAATATTGTGCTGTGTAAAACAAAAAACACAAAAGTGCCACAATAGTGTGTATCAGTGTGATCACTATCAAAAGCGCAAATATTGAAATGTACTCACAGGATATGGGGCAATTGAGAAGTGCCACAAAGACCTCCTGGACACTTATCAGCTGTCCAGATCACTGCGTTCACCGGTATTCCTCTGGGCTAAATTGTTCAAGTCACAATGGCTCCAAAAAAGCACCTTGGGATTTGCCTTCAGCTAGGTATAAATATCAGTGCATAAATTGCCAGGAAAATTAAATGCAAAAAATGCCGTGCTACTCGTATAATAAAAAAATGTTTATTAAAAACAATGTTACACAACGCGTTTCCCGGTTTCTAAGACCGCTTCCTCAGGTGTATATTTAGATACAAAGTAGCAAAGTTTTATAGCCCTTGTCGGCGTCTACCCCGACACAGGGCTATAAAACTTTGCTACTTTGTATCTAAATATACACCTGAGGAAGCGGTCTTAGAAACCGGGAAACGCGTTGTGTAACATTGTTTTTAATAAACATTTTTTTATTATACGAGTAGCACAGCATTTTTTGCATTTAATTTTCCTGGCAATTTATGCACTGATATTTATACCTAGCTGAAGGCAAATCCCAAGGTGCTTTTTTGGAGCCATTGTGACTTGAACAATTTAGCCCAGAGGAATACCGGTGAACGCAGTGATCTGGACAGCTGATAAGTGTCCAGGAGGTCTTTGTGGCACTTCTCAAGTGCCCCATATCCTGTGAGTACATTTCAATATTTGCGCTTTTGATAGTGATCACACTGATACACACTATTGTGGCACTTTTGTGTTTTTTGTTTTACACAGCACAATATTGAAGCAGTACTGGTAAAAAAACAGCTAGCTGGACGGCTGCTAACAGTTCAGAAGGCATTTGTGGCACTTCTCAAGTGCTGGAAATTTTGTAAGTAAGATTCATTTGGGGGCTTTGGCCTGCTGAAGTTAAAACGATACACACCATTTGGCGCCTCTTCTCTTTTTCTTTTTAAATGATCCTTTATTTGATTATGGTAAATTTACCCAATAGTAGTGATGCTAAAAGTACAGTTAAACAAAAATTATTACAATTCCTTCAAAGTTTAAAAAATGACACCGGTGTCTCTATGTATAAAAATGTACATAATATATCAAAAATAAATTAAATTAAAATAATAACGTTGAAATTTTATAATTTATACAGTTTTGGGTTTATCACAAGTTGTAATTTCTAACAGAATGTTTGTAGATACAATTTTATAGTGGATAAAACAATAGTTGCTGTATAGTTCATATAGGATACTTTGTTTCAAGTTCAGCTATGCAATTGAGATCTTATCTTAGGCAACTATATATCAAATGTAGAGGTATGTTGGTGCGATTTTTATCACACTATAATATAAGTATACAAATTAGTACCTTGAAGTGTATCTGTTTGATATCACTTTTGTGAGATAATTGCGGTTAAATAAACGCCGCTATGCCAGTGTTTTGATTAAGTTTCAAGATCAAGCTGGTGGCAGTTCTATATGAGCTGCTGGCGGTTAAATAAATGCCGCTTTGGTTTCCTCTTATTAGGTGGGCTTATCTGTTTGCTGCGAGAAAATTCACTTTTATATAAGTGTTTGGGTAGTTGTCGTGGCCGCTCAGTTACCTTATCCTTTGTCGGTCAGTGACCGATCGCGCTCTTAAGGGTTTCTTGGTGGGATCTTCGTTGCGGTTAAGTGCTAACTGTTTGCTGATGTTTTTTTAAGTATACCAGAGCACACCTGCACAAGATTTGAGAAGACAAAGTGAATACCAGCTATACCCAGTTGAAATATTCAAGTTCCCACTGAGCGGCATATATTTAACCGCAAAGATCACATTGATAACTAGAAATCCTTTTTCTACTTATCCTACAAACTTTCTACTTATCCCAACAACCACATTTCAGCACCCAGATCGGTCACTGACCGACATCTAAGAAACCTGGGAACAACAGACCGGAAAGGCACGCAAAAATTCCACATCAGGTGGTTATCCAACAACCATACCATCGTGATCGGTCACTGACCGACAGACAAGCCACAGAATAGAAAAACCGGAGATACTTAAAAAACATCAGCAAACGGTTAGCACTTAACCGCAACGAAGATCCCACCAAGAAACCCTTAAGAGCGCGATCGGTCACTGACCGACAAAGGATAAGGTAACTGAGCGGCTACGACAACTACCCAAACACTTATATAAAAGTGAATTTTCTTGCAGCAAACAGATAAGCCCACCTAATAAGAGGAAACCAAAGCGGCATTTATTTAACCGCCAGCAGCTCATATAGAACTGCCACCAGCTTGATCTTGAAACTTAATCATGGCATAGCGGCGTTTATTTAACCGCAATTATCTCACAAAAGTGATATCAAACAGATACACTTCAAGGTACTAATTTGTATACTTATATTATAGTGTGATAAAAATCGCACCAACATACCTCTACATTTGATATATAGTTGCCTAAGATAAGATCTCAATTGCATAGCTGAACTTGAAACAAAGTATCCTATATGAACTATACAGCAACTATTGTTTTATCCACTATAAAATTGTATCTACAAACATTCTGTTAGAAATTACAACTTGTGATAAACCCAAAACTGTATAAATTATAAGATTTCAACGTTATTATTTTAATTTAATTTATTTTTTATATATTATGTACATTTTTATACATAGAGACACCAGTGTCATTTTTTAAACTTTGAAGGAATTGTAATAATTTTTGTTTAACTGTACTTTTAGCATCACTACTATTGGGTAAATTTACCATAATCAAATAAAGGATCATATTTATTTCTTAAATAGTTTCGACATCCATTTTT